>NW_028258162.1:1350138-1603291 GCF_053883595.1 Heterocephalus glaber | reverse complement strand
AGTCCGTGCAGGGCGTGGCCAGCAGGACGACGCTGGACAAGGATGCGGGACCGGAGCAGAGCCCAGGGGTGGCAGCTGCACCCCAGCCCCCACATGTTTCCCTCAATTTTCAATTATCTGAATCCTTAAGAACCTTCCCTGGTTTATTTTGTATCTGATGGTGAGCAATACTCCCGGCCTTCATATATCTGAAAAATGTTTCACTTTTACCATCAAAAATTACCTGTACTGGATGTGTACATCTAGGGAATAAAAGATTTTTGTTTTGACTTTTAAGATACAGCTCTATTTTCTTCTGGATTGCATTGTCTGACAATAACGTACTTTTATTGTCTCATTTTGCATCTATGACAACACGACTCCATTAAGGTAACTCTTATTCAGATTTTCTCATTTTCAGCAACTTCCCTGCAATATTTCTAGATGTCATGAGTTTTGTTTCACAGTTTCTTCAAATTTCTGGATGATGTACTATATTACCATTAGAAACAATAAGGCTGTTACTTCTCCTATCTTCCTCAATGTTTCTGATATATCAGAATTGTATTTGTATATTCATTGTATATTCATTCTAATGTACAATATATCAGAATATATATATAATATATCAGAATATATATCAGAATAACAATAAATCAGAAGGCTTATTCAAATGCTTGTGCTAATTTCTTGTTTTAAACCTTTAATCTTTTCATTTTAGCTTGAGTTTAGACTTCTATTAATTTGTTTATGTTTGTTATAAGGGGCAGAGGATTTAGCTCAGTGGTTCCACCGCCTGCCTCACAAGCGCAAGGACCCAAGTTCGATCCCCTGTACCAAAAAACAAAACAAAACAAAAAGAACACAACAATATAAGTTTGTTATAGCTTGCTTCTTCTGTTTCCAATCTTACTAGGGCTGTCCATGTGAAATTATACATTATGGATGTTAGATTTTCTGTTCAGTATTTCTAGTTGGTTCCTTTTAAGTTTCTACTTATCTATGTAAATAACTGAAGTTTTCATCCATTTTATCTGTTCTAATTATCATGCCTGACCCAAGTGAGATCTCAGCAAACATGCAACACTCAACAAAGAACAAAAAGGCCATGCTATTCTCAGTAAACAGAACAGCTGGCCATAAAGAAAATTTAAAATGGAATATACAACCTTCTTGGTGCAGAAGAGTCCAGTATTGTTTGCACACCTGTGTTGACTGTCTTTGAACCCTCAATCATAAACCTTCCACACCAGATTCCATAGGATTATAGCCCCATCCTCAAAACCTATAAAAACTTACTTTCTCTCCCAGCCAACTGCTGATATCATTCACAATTTCAGCTTGCATTCAGACAGAATAAATCCAGCCTTTTTTCTCACATAAAGCCTGTGTCCAGGTAGTGTCTACTGTGCCATTTTTAACAATAACTTTTACTGTCTTGGTTATAAGTTGCTTAGATGTAGTGTCTTCTAACCTTATTGTCTGAAATACCAGTGAGTCTACCTAAAATGTTCATGTTTTCTTTTGACTGCTGGTGATATGGTCTCAATTTATCACAGGCCTCTGTATCTTTTACATAAATTTGCATACACACCAGAGAATTAACCTAACCTTCTACTGCTTCTTTCAGAGAGAGTGCAGGCCTCTCCAGACCTCCACTAGTGAGGATGAGGGCCGATCTTTCAGCTGCCTCACAGAGGGAAGTCTGCCTTGGGCTCTGTCTCAACTTTAATCACATTCAACCTACCTGTGACCACCTCAAACTCACCTCCAGATCTGCCTCTATTTTACCATTTTTCACTTCATTTCTCTTAAAATTCACTTCTAAAATTTATTCGGAGCTTGAGATATGAAACTGTTTGGAAATCATGAAACACAGAACCATACTACCTGGAAACCAGGTAATCTAGGTGGGAATGGACCCAGGGACGAGGGTGGTGGCCACACATTGTAAGGAAGTGATGGCGAATGTACGGCATGCGTGTCACAGCTGGCTGTTTATCATCACTGAAATCTCTACACGGACTGCCATCCCTGCTATAGGGAGAGGCACTGGCAACTCCTGAGAGCCTTGGGAATCTTGCCGTAGAGCAGGGGTGTGGCAAAGCATGGAACGGGATTGGGTGAATTTGATGAAAGCATTAAAATGACACAGTTTAGTGTTGTCTGCATTATGCAACCTCCGAATCCCTCACAGATGTGTCAAGGGAATTTAGAGAAGTTTCAAGCACAGCTGTCCCCAGTTCCTATTATGCAGGGGAGAAGAAAGTAAAATTAAATGAAGTGTTGCGCTGGGGCCACCACAATGCTCGGCTCCCCAGTGAGACCTTGGCACCTTCCTAAAGACACAGAAATTGTGGCCCTGAAGAGGACCTAGAGACACTGTTTCTTACAGAACAAGTTGGGTCACCTCTGGTGCACGGAACTTCCAGCACGTCTGTCTGGGTGAGTGACTCCATTCTCCACAGCGGTGAATCAGTGGGCCGCAGGGTCCTGGGAGGGCACTGAAGGGCCACACTGGGCTGATGAGCGAGGCTTCCGGTCCCTCAGAGGGCCATCTGGCTCTCGTTGTCGGCTCTGCCCCGAGGACTGTGTTCTCTTCAGTGCAGTGAGGATATTTTCTCCTTAGGGTATTTAGTCTTTTAATTTTGAGATCATGAAATGGGGTGATTTTCTTTCATAAAAACTGTCGATTAATTTTAGGCTTCTGTTTATTTCCTGAATTAAATGACTTGCTCTGACTACCTATATCAGGACTCAAGCTACATTTATTAGGGTGCAATAATTTTATACACTACTAATTCCTATACATATTATCAGGGAAGTGATATTTTAGCTCCACATATTTTTGCTACTTTCATCTGCATAGCAGAACTATTAATGATATGAGGGATTCTATTAAGTTGAGAAATTTAAAGTACTAATATTAGATGATTTGGAAGGAAATGAAGCTCAGGGAGAAAACACCAAGCCACAGAGTGTAAACTGACACTACTGCAAAGTGTGTACCAGGATTTTCTCAGGGAGACTTCCAATTCAAAGTTCACTTGCACAAGTACAAATTAACAGCTCTTAGGCATGTGCATCACCAGTGAGGAAATGTCAAATGAGAGCACAGGATCATGAGGTTTCAGCTACATTAAATATTTTTTTAAAAACTGCTGAAGATGGCTGTTTCCTTTTCCCAGCTCCAAAATACCTAGCAGCATAATTTCCAAGACCTGGGAAGAAAGAATATTTGGTGTTCAGCAGCACCATGTTGACCAATATCTTTATGAGCCATTTCATGTGAAAATTCTTCAGCTATGATATCATTCATGTGACTCAGCAAGAAAATATCTGACATATTTAGCAATATGACAAAATCAGATGCAGAAGAGGAAAGAGGTACTTCTTTTGAAGCTGTAGGATCCACAGCCAGTGTGGATATTTGTGTTTTCTTTGCCTCCATTTCTATGAGGTTTCTATTGCAGTGGGTGAGAGCTTCCTGTAGAAGCTGTGCTTGGTTTAATGTCATTGGAAAACCATCAAGGATCCACCCTTGATTCACAGGCATCTCATTAACAGCATTTACTATGATGCTAACTAATAATGTGTCTGGAATGCTGTTTTCTTTCTTCAACAATTGTGATTTTGCACCAAGCTGAGCACATACAGTGAGATTAGAGAAATGATCGCTATCATTTGACTTGACTTCTTCGTTGCTGGTGTTCTATAGTACGTGTACTAGATGTAGCTTCACCTTCTGTTTCTGGTAATGGTTCTCCTGAAACCAGACCATCTGAAGATACATTGTGTGAGTCCTGCTTTCCTTATTGCCCTCCTGCAGATCTGATGGAACCTCTCCCCCTTCTGTCTGAATTGGTAGGTCCTCACTGACCTTTTCATTGTCAGAAAATCCTCGGATAGGTTCTTGGACAAGAGTGCCCATACAAAGTTCTTGAATAGGAAACTCTCTTTGTAGAGTCTTTAAGTCATAGTTTCCCCACTAAGTGTTTTCCCCAGTAGACATGCTTTAATAGCAAGTGAAGGCAGTTCAAGCTCTGTTGGCTCAATTTGAGGAGGAGGAGGAAGAAATTTTTCAATGAGTCAGTGAAGCGCATGGCTCAGTATGGAATTGTTGGAGGGTGGTAAATTATCCATCATTCCTTCTGGTACAGCCTACTCTCCAACCATGTACTTTTATTCTTCATAATCTTTGCTATCTAGCAAGTCTCTTTTATCCAGTTCTCTAAGTTGTGTCAGAGGGATTAGCAGGCATATGCTTAATAGAGGTTTGTTCATATATGGGCTTTCCATGAAAAAACAATTCTTTCCAATCACACATCATCTTAAGTGGAATCGGATTATTTGTCAACATTCGATAACCTGTCACTTTAGTGGACAAATCAAGTATTTGATCCAAACTTTTCTCTGCATATTTTATGATGCTTTCCAGAATGAGCCTGAACTCTTTCCACAGCAGTCTGTTCATGAACTTCTTTCTCTCTCTGAGGATTTGTTTTTCAAAATCATCTTGGCTTGTTTTGCCAAAGCCGCTTCTCCATCAAGAGCATCCTGTAAATCTTTAAGTCATCTTTCCTCATATTTTCTCTGAAAATTCTGTTTTGCCACAAAACCTCCTTTTCATGCGCATGAGCTGCACAGCAGCCCTGTGTTCCTGTTGGCACTGTCGCGTGAGCCCGGGTATCAGCTGCTCCTCATGGTGAGCCTCCTCCTGTGCTTCGTGGGCGATGAACTGGTCCATTAACATCTGCCATCTTTTCTCCCTCTGCTCTCATGCTAAAGCATCTTCTTCTAGGCACTTCTGGATTTTTTTTTAATGTAGTCATCATCTGAGTAAGTGTTTAGTAAGTGTTGAGTAAGTGATTAGTAAGTTGGTAGTTGTATGGTCTGCTGTATCTAAACCAGGCTTGGATGTACTTTTGTGTGCCTGGAGAGCCTATTTATTGCTTTGAACTTCATGATCTCATCAGGAGTGACCCCGGCTGCCTCCTGTTAGTTTTTCATCATTTTGGGGGGCCTCAAGTTCTTTCAGAGTGCGACTGGATGCAGGTTTAGGAATCTATATAACAGCTGCTTGGATTTGAACCATGGTTTCATTTTGTCATCTTCTGTTGAAGTGTTGCTCTCAGGAAGCCTCACTTTTCATGTTTTGAAATTTTAAGCTTGCCAGAATCTATGTGGTTGGTACTTGTACTCTGGTCAGCCCATTTTTCTTCTTTTTCTGAAGAGCAATGTACACATGATATAGGAGTTTTGTTGCTGCTCCAGGCTTTTCTATGATGATGCTTAGGGCCATGTTCTTATCAAACTGCACCCTCAGAAGGTGAAGTGTTGGCTCCAAGCAGTAATGATTATGAAGTGTGGCTTTTGAAATCCTGCTGTCTGAAAATTCTCAAGTGAAGCTCTGCACTTCATACCAATCTTCTGGCATGAGCTCAAGCCACAACCCTTCAACTGATATTAATCAAGTGAGAGAGTGAGAGAGACTGGGGATGCAGCTCATAGGAGAGAGTGAGAACGAGACCTGAGATGTAGCTGAGTGGAGCAGGTGCCTGCCTGTTAAGCACAAGGTCCTGAGTTCGATTCTCTCTCCCTCTCTCCAGGCCCTGAGAGGGAGGCAGAGAGCCAGAGATCCAGGGAGCTTCCTGTCTTTTAGAACTTTTTCCCCTCTTCTCTCTAGAAGCCCTTCTGTGGTTTATTTGCCTATATTATGTGTTCATATTTGTGTTGAGGATAGTCTTTAATAATTTTTTTCTTTTCCAGTTATCACTTGTACAGATTGAAAATACCTTCTCTAATTTTAATTCTTGTATTAATTTTGTCAAGGATATTCTTTGCTGTACAGAAATCCTGTTACTCTTTTTGTATCTTTTTATAATCACCTTAACATTTGTGCCTTGAAAAACTTATATCTGAATGTTTTTCCACTCTTACCACATGAGAAAGTAGTTTTCTTATATTTCTTTCATACTTTACATTTTCTTATTTCATATGTTTGCCTTCTATCTGCTTGGAGTGCACCTTTGAAATTTTTTCATGTAGAAAATCAAGTTTACTTCTCCCAGAAACTGTACAATTTACCACAAGTCTGTGATCAACCATCGGTTCCTCTTGATTTGTACTGCCAATCATATCCAACCTCACTTTAGAATGAAGCACAAGTATTTCTTGATATTTCTTGCATTTAGACCTAAATAACTGGAACTCTACAGTGTGTCGGAAAAAAGGGAAAGGGAAACTTTTCTTTACTTTTTTTGAGATTTGAAAAATAGAGTGCTGTCCTTTGTTTTTCAGAATGTATTGTAGAAGATTTTTGTCACATTTATTGTTGCTTCAGTGGTATTATAAATATAGTGGTATTAAGAAAGAATTTAAAGAATTTATAGCATATTACATCATCAAATCTAGTTTTTATATTTTCTACATATTCAGATAATCTTCTCCAATTTAGTTTTCTTTTGGTTTTTTGAGATAAGGTTACTCTTTCTCAGAAATTAAAATATCAATAGTCTCTGTAAATATTTCTCATTTTCATTGAGTTTTGGAGTTTTGATAAGCACCTTTCTATTTTTTTTCCCCTGAATTTATTGTGCAAGCAAGCCTAGAATTTCTGAATGTGTGGATGGAGAAATATGTTAATATACTTGATCGATATTTTGGAAAACATTTAGCATTTCTACTTCCAGGAAGATGGTGGAGTGGTAAACAGCAACAAATCAACCTTTCTGATTCAAAATCCAGACAATGGAAAACAACCACTTAAGGAAGAAAAGGAGGAAGGTGGATCCTCAGGACCCAGGAAGGGTCTGAGAGAAAATTGGAGCCCACAGAGAAAATAGATAGATCACAACACAGAAAAAGGAAGGGGCAATCTGCACCCTCTCTCCCAGCATGAGAGGAGTATTGAATTTATAGACAAAGTGAAAGGTGGTGACTCAAGAGGCCTCCAGGGAGAAACACACCAGTGTAACAGTGACCGTGTGCTACAACAGCTGGTGTGTGACTCCAGGCAAGTGACTACCATATCCCCTGAAAAGGGTGCTTGGCCACCTGCCATTTTAGGGAGGGGACAACTGAGCCTGGGACGTGGAGCAGCTGGGTGTTGGCTTCATTCAGGGTTCCCAGTGTTGAAATCTCAGTGACTGGGTGACGGACAAATGCAGGAGATGTCCAACTTCAGAGAACCAACATCAAGCCAGCAAGAGACACTCAGTGTTGTAGGCTGAACAACTCAGGCCCCAATCCAACCAGAGGCCAGGATTAGTGTGAACTTCTGTGGAATTGCAAGTACCAGAATAGGTAGTGCTGGGATCAGCCAGCATGAATCGGAGCTCTGTTGTCTACCAGTGACAGCAGAGACACAGTGTGAATTAGACACTACCACAAATTTCTGAATCAAGAAGATATAAAAATTCTAAATAACCCAGTATCAGTCAGTGAAATTGAAGAAGTAATTAAAAACCTACTAACAAAGCCTGGGTCCTCACAAATTCTCTGCTGAATTCTACAAGAATTTTAGAGAAGATCTAATCCAAGGCCATTAAGCCTTGAACTCTAATGAAATTGAAAGGGAAGCAATAGCCCCAAACTCATTCCTGGAAGCAAGCATTACCCTCATACTAAAACCAGAGAAGGATCCAACCAAAACATGAGCACTATAGGCCAATCTCCCTAATGAACAGAGATGCAAACATCCTCAATAAGATACTGGCAAACAGAATACAGCAAATCATCAAGAAGATCATACATTATGACCAGGTAGGATTCATCGCACGGATGCAGGGGTGGTTCAACAAATGCAAATCAACAAATGTAATATACTATATTAACAGAGGCAAGGACAAAAACCACATGATCATCTCAATAGACGCAGAAAAGGCATTTGACAAAGTCCAACACCCATTCATGATAAAAAAAACCCTACAAAAAATTGGGACAGTATCAATCTGTGTCAAACCAACAGCCAACATTATACTAAATGGTCAAAAACTTAAAGCTTTCACTCTAAAATCAAGAACAAGATAAGGATGTCCACTATCACCACTCCTATTCAATATAGTTCTAGAAACATTAGCCAGAGCAATTATATAAGAGAAATAAAAGGAATAAGGATAGGAAAGGAGGAAGTTAAATTATCATTATTTGTGGATGACATGATACTCTACATAGAAGACCCCAAAAACTCCACCAAAGACTTGTATATTTAATAGCCAAATTTGGTAGCATAGCTGGATACAAAGTCAACACTCAAAAATCAATCTCATTCCTGTACACAAATAACAAACTCACTGAGAGAGAAATAAGAGAAATAACATCTTTCACAATAGCATCAAAAAATAAAAATAAAAAAAACAAGTACTCAGGCAATCAATGTAATGAGGAAGTGAAAGACTTTTACAATGAAAACAGTACTCTGAAAAGGAGATCGAAGAGGATATCAGAAAACAGAAAGATATCCCTTGTTCTTGGGTAGGAAGAACCAACACAGTGAAAATGGCCATACTTCCAAAACTGTTATACAAATTTAATGCCATCGCAGCCAAAATACCAATAGCATATCTCACAGAATTAGAGAAAGCAATCCTAAAATTCATTTGGGATCAGAAGAGACCTAGAATAGCAAAACTAATTCTGTGCAACCAAGGCAAGGCAGAGGGCATCACAATTCCTGGCTTGAAATTATACTACAAAACTACCATGATAAAAACAACATGGTACTGGGGAAAAAAAAAAAAAGGACAGGAGGATCAGTGGAACAGAATTGAAGATGCAGAAACAACTTTAAACATACTCAGCTAACTGATCTTTGACAAAGCGGCCAAACACTTTCACAGGAAGAAAGACAGCCTCTTTAAAAAATGGTACTAGGAAAACTGGCTTTCCACATGTCAAAGATTCAATCTAGATCCATGTCTCTCACCGTGACTAAACTAAAATAGAAATGGATCAGTGATCTAAAACAAGAACACTTGATCTGATGGAAAATAAGAATAGGTAAAACTCTTTGAGGACATAGGCATAGACTTTATGAACAAAACCCCCATTACACAGGAAATATCACAAAGAATCAACAACTGGGGTCTCATTTTATTAAAAAGCTTTTACACAGCAAAAGAAACCACCAACAGAGTGAACAGACAACCCACAGAACAGGAAAAATATTTTACCAGGTGTTTCTCAGACAAAGGACTAATATCTAGAATGTATCAAGAACTCAAAAAAAATCAGACTCCCCCCTAATTTAAAGACACAATCCAAAAATGGGCATCTGAAATGAATAGACATTTCTCAGATGAAGAAGTAATTTGAGAAATGCAAATTAAAGCAACACTGAGATTCCATCTCACTCTAGAAATAGTTATCATCAAGAAATTAAGCAATAACAAATGCTACTGAGGCTGTGGGGAAAAAGGAACCCTTCTTCACTGTAGGCAGGAGTGTATACTGGTATAACCAATGTGTAAATCAGTATGGAGATTCCTCAAAAAACTAAAACTAGAGGTTCCATTTGACCCAGCTGTTCCCCTTCTAGGTATCTTCCTGAAAAATTTAAAAGCATCATAACATAGTGATATATGCGCACCCATATTTATAGTAGCAGAATTTGTAATAGCTAAATCTTGGAAATAGCCCAGATGCCCATCAACAGGTGAATGGATAAAGAAGATGTTTTTATATACAATGGAGTACTACTCAGCCATAAAGAAAGATAAACTTGAGACACTTTTAGGAAAATGGATGCACCTTGAGAACATAATTTTAAGTGAAATCAGAGCCACAAGTTTAAATAGCGCACTCTTTCTCTTGTGTGAAAAGCCCAGAGGGTAAATAAGGATCAAAATGGATAAAAGACATTGGAAAGTAGCAAGAAAATGTTCAAGTGGAACAAGGGAGGTGGGAGGAGAAAGGGAAAGGAGGGACTAGAGATTTAAAAAAATGAGATTAAAACTAGAAATTAAAATAAAAAAGAATGGAAGGAAAACAATAGAAACACAGTTTTCTAAGGGGAGAGGGGAAAAAAGGTTGATGAGAAGGGAGGGGAATGGGAAAAAGGAGAATTAAGATATATTATGTACAGGAACAAATTCCCTATGGTGAATGTGATCATTATGTCTCATTATGTCAAACATGTACCAATAAAATTTATTTTACAAAAAGGTTTATTTCTGATAGTGCCATACAATCTTCTATTTAGGTAATCCGCATTCTCTCATACTTTGACCAAGTATCTACCACGGCTGAATTTTTAAATGGTTGCCACTTGTATCTGAGTCTTTAATGCTGCTGCCTTTCCTTCATGGCTTACATTAGGGACCTACATGGTCTAAAGGGTCAAGCAGAAATTCATCCCCTTACCCTTAATTTTCATATGTGTAATTTTTTGAAAGTGACTAGAAATATTTTACAATGTACCTCATATTTATAAGGCTGGAATTAATGAAAATGTGTGCATTTTATACAGAAAGATCAGGAAATTTGTAGTACAATTTTTATGATTAGAACTTGTAAATCTAGAGAAATATTTCTTCATTGGAAGATAGATGAAAGCTGGAAAGTTGGGGTCTTTAAATAAAACCTGAAACAAAAGCCTTAAAATGGAATCACCTTGACTCTATTTTAACAATGGTTCTGTACAGCACCCTCAACTTCCTGAGATCGGGGTGGTGGAGGGAGATGGTTTGCTTTCCTGCCCAGTCTCTGCCACTCCCAAGTTGTTAACTTCTTCCCACTTTAGCTTCCAAAATTCTAAAATGAAGACACCATCAGGTGCGGTGGCTGAGGCAGGAGCATTGCAAATTTAAGCCCAGTCTGGGCAACCTGGTGAGACTTTGTCTTAAAACAAGAAAGAAGGGCTGCGGACGTAGCTCAGTGGGAAGGCCCTGGGTTCAAGCCCCAGTGCTGCTAAATAAATAAATAGGAAGTTCAGAGCCTGAAGGAAAAAAAAAAACCAATTTTTAACACTATGTCTCTGCTAATTGATAATGAACTGTGCTCAGAAAGGCTGGTTACCCTGACGTGACTAAACTAAGACTCAGTGATGCATATCGCTGCCTTGGGCATGTTAAGGAAGAGACCTAACATCCCATGAGTTCTTTCAACACAGATCGCAAATATATGCCACATTTTGGTAATTTTTATATCTTTTCTCCTTGGGTAGGGACAGAGTTGATAAATTATTAAGAGAACTGCATTAGGTGTCCCAAGTCACATGCATGAGGAACTGCAAAATAATGAAAATAACAGCCATCATTTCTGTAGACACACTATGTCCCAAAGACACTTCCATGTTCAGTTTGCATCCATTTATCATTTTTTTCACATGATGTCTCTAGCACCAGAAATGTGACTGTGCAGTTTCCGGATGAGATGATGAGCTGTACTGCAGGCTTCCCAGACCACACTTGTACATGGCAGATCAGAGATGTGAATTCCAGCACCCTGAATTTAGGGTCCACACCCATCAAATTCACTGTTAATACATCAAGGATATTTGCTCTCGCGATAAAGCAGTCACAGATTGAAGCTGCCTCTGACACAATATAACTCTGTGTATGCCTCAGTGGTTGAAGTCCTTGAAAAAGCTGAGACATGCTGGTGTATTTTCCATTTGAAGTAATGGGAACACGGGGTCTGGTGGTCCCTGAATCTGTCCTCTGATGCCCTCTATGGAATAGATTAGATGTGGGCAGCAAGAGATACCTACGTACAAAGGTGTTTTATAAACGGTACAGTGCTGTCCCATCTCCAGGTAAACTTGAGAGCAGACCCCCTTCATTGAAGGGGAGTCCTCTGTGCAGTCAGGTGGTCACCTCTGATGCCTGGGTGAGGACAGGGGCAGAAAGCTCGGGCTCAGTCGGAGGTCTGTGGCTGGCTCGAGGATAGAATCTGTAGTCCCAGCACAGGCCTCTCTTTCCTCTTCTGTGTAATCTCATCTTTTATTGTTTCCGTGTTGGGGACAGAGCCCAGGGCCTTGTGCAAGCTAAGTTCACATTCTTGAGTTCCACCTCTGACTGCTGTAACTTTATCTTTTACAATATGACCAGTTTGCTGGTGCTGAGATCACTGTCCCCTTTCAAACAATGAATGGGTGATCGCAGTGGAATGGCTTTCTACCTCGCCCTGAACCTGGCTCTTGGTGGAACGGGAGGGCCGAGGCTGGGTCGCTATAGCTCGTCTTGGTCACTTCTCTCTCGGGAAGACACCCACCGACTGAGAATCACCTCCTGCAAATGAGCAAACAGAGGTGACTGCGTGCCCAACACAGAAGCGGAAGAATGTGCCAAGCATTGGCTCCACAGCTCTGCTTCACAAACAGCTGTCGGTGCAGTGAGCTGGCACCGCTGCCATTCCTGGATCAGCCAGCCCCGGGACAGGGGACCCCTCCCGTGCAAACCGCATCCGCCATCACTGTGCACAGCTGTGCTTTGGAGGAGGCTGAGGCTGAACCCGAACCTTGCACTGAACCTTTTATTGCATCCCAGACCTTTTAACCCTTCAGTGCTTAGTGATCCATTTCTGGAATACCCATGACAATGGAACATAATGAAATGTGTTCTCTTCACATTCTTGTTCCTTGAAATTTTTCTAGGTAATATATACAAATCTCATGCAAAAATTCAAAAAATTTCAATCTTCGTATAAATGGGTTAATTTTGAGCCCAGGTCTCACTCAGCTGGCTTCAAACTCATGATCCTCCTTCCTCAGCCTCCCAGTGGCTGGGATGACTGGCATGCAAAGCTTCTGAAGACTGAACTGGCCTCAGCCATGCATTGGCTCAGCCTGGGGGAGGCCCTGGCTTCCATTCGCAGCACCAGAAAAAGAGTGTTCAAGCCGGGGAGGACCCAAGAGAACACTTGTCACCGGAAAAGACCTTTGTACTTTGTGGCACCACATGTTCCAGATACTATGCTTGATCTTAGCCAAAAGGCCAAGATGTGACTGCACCACATGTTCCAGAGGACACAGAGGACTCAGGCCTTTGGGACACATAAGTGTACCCACTAGGGACTCACCTGGACCTTGATTCTCCTCAGACATTCTGGGGACTTCATGTCTTCATCTGTCATGGTGGAGGGTTTAATCAAGTAGCACAGCATAAGTTCCTGTTGGGAAGGAAAAGGCCATTTCCATATGCTATGGTGACAGCAGAACACAGGTGGTGAGCCAGGGACCCACCCAGCCCCACTGCCTCCTGCTGTGACCTGGAGATGCAGGTTTCCCCTGGGAACTTGGAACCAGTGCTTGGCTTGATCGATAAGGAGCTGCCAGTCAGTGATCACTGCCAGGGCTGAAGACGCGGTGAGGCATATGCTGACTATAAACAGTACAGACCTCTACTGCACGGCACGCCTCAGTTTTGTACCCACCCACACTCCCAGTGAGACAAAGCAGGGGCAGGTGCCCATGGGCTGTCAGTCAGCAAACACTGGGGGTGAAGGGGCACTAGGGATGGACCTGGTGAAGGCCAAGCAGGTGCTCTTGCCCTGAGTGACATCCCCAGCCCAAAGCTGGAGTTGGTGACTGACTGCCCTAGTGTAGTATGAAACTTCCCTCCTGTCTTTGCTGAAAGACAACTGGAGCCCAGATGGGCCATGGCCTGGCATTAGTCACCTGGTGTCTCTTAGGATGAGATGACAGGGTGGCCAGGTGTTGAGCAGCTCATTCAAATCCCTTCCTTTATCTTTCAAGGGATCTGGAAACTGAGAAAAAAATTGTGCCACCAATGTTTTTGTTCCTTTGTGAATGTGTGAGTGGCAACACAACTGTAAGAGGAAGCAGCCCGTGAACAGTGACAGCTTGGAAGGAAGCTGACACATGTTAGATGCCATAGGACCTGGGGCCACGCCCCTGTAGGTGAGAGTGCACGGACACCAAAGTGGAACAGGACAAGAGGTCAGCTTCCGGCTCAGTAAAGGAGGGGTGCAAAAGACCTGAATCTTGCAGCATTTCACTGGCAGAAACATCATGAAGTTTCTAACAGTGACTTTTTGGATTCTACTACATAAAAAAAAAAAACCATGCTGTTTCTGTGGCACTAGAATGCCAGGCTGCTGTGGGTTACCTTGGAGACATTGCCAGAAACTCTGCTGAGGGTGGCCAGTGACTTCCAAGTGAAAGGTCTGCGGAGGGGGCCCGTGAAGCGCTCATCCACGAGCTCCACGATGACAGAATAGCTGCAAAATACCGACCAGCTTTGAGCACAAGGTGGGGAGTGAATCCACATCGGATCCTAATGCCCCATGCTGCAGCTGAGAAAACACTAATGAAAAGCCATGGTAAAGAACAATCTTTAGGCTGATTTTACACTCACAGGAAAAGAACAGAAATGCTTTTCCCACTATGAAAGCTATAAATTCACTCAACTTTTGAGATGCTAATACTCACTGATGTTAAGATGAACAATCACTGCACACAGTGACTCGATGTTTAACACAAAAACACACCCTGCCATCACCTACACATTATTCTCTCTAGATGGTAACAGTGTGAGTTCGAGGCATGGACTTTTCTTCCTATTTTTGTGGTGCTGGGATGGAACCTGGGGCTTCACAGCTATGCGCTCCACCCTGAGCTGAGCATGGACATTTAATATTGATTTCCATCAGGGCCAGGAGGAACACAGCTTTCAACTGTCTCTATGGTGCTGAAAACAGAACTGGAAGCCAGAAACTTCCTTGTACCCTTTAATCTATTATTTTATTTAATAATTGCTCCAAACCTTGCATGGTAGAAGGGAGGGCCTTTCCGATATAGCACTGCAAAGAAGAAAAGACAATGTATAAACACTCAGATCAAAAGCGCACTTTACAACATGACTTTTTTTCCTTCTCTAAAGGGACTCGATCATCCAATTATCTGCATGTGAGCTTGGCAATATACCTTGTGGTCTATTTAAAAATGTGCATTACTCCCTCACTGCAACGAAGTATAATTAATAAAGAAAATTTGCTGCCAAGACCCTCACCCCTCCCTCCCCACACCAATCTCAAAGGTCAAGTACAGTGATTTTTTTTCCGCTTTTTTTGGGGGGGGGGGCGTACCAGGGATTGAATTTGGGACCTTGCACTTGCGAGGCAGGTGGTGGCACCACAGAGCTAAATCCTGGCCCCAGTGATTTTTTTTTTTAAGTCTAGTGTGGGAGACCAATCCCAGCAGGTGACTCCTGCCTGCCTCTTACCCCACCCAGGGTAAGAGCGTGAGATTTCATCAAGACTGTAATACTCACACTGTCTCACAACATTTGTTGTTCATTTCAAATCAAGCAACTTCAGAGCGTCTGAGAAGTTACCCTGGCCAAGTGTCAGGGCCAGAGGTTAGAGGAAAGCCTATTCTAAGAAGTTCAGTCTCATGAATAGGTTTAAGAAATTCAAAGTCAAGTGGTATTAAAAAAAAAAAACCCACCAGATGTGGTGATCCACACCTGTAATTCCAGCACTCAAGTGGCTAAAGCAAGAGGATCACTGTGAGTTCGAGGCCAGCCTGAACTACATAGTGAGACCCTGTCACAAAAAAATAAACAAAAGCCATTATAACTACTCCTCCAGCCAGGAGTGCATGTGTCCTGCTCTTGGGGTACGGGCAGAGGTGGGGTGGGGTCAATTTAGTCCTTAGGGGTCAAGAGGTGCTCAGTAAGGGGGTTGGGGCTGGGGCTTTTGCAGGGTATCCTCTGCCCTGGGGCAGAGATCACTCTGACAGTTACTGTCATGTCAACTTGAGTAAGAAAGCCCAGCTGACTGGATTAGCACGGTTCTGGGAGTGGCTCAAGACCCACCCTGGGTGCGAATGGCTCCAGCCAGTAGGGTTACAGCCTGAATGGAATAAAAGGGGAAGAAGGAAGGCTCAGCTGCTGTTTCTTGGAGGAGCTCCAGTCTCTGTCTTTGCCTTGGATGTCATCTCCTGGCTTCCAGCTTAGTCCCTTGGGCCTCCTGATACCGACTCTCACGGGACTCTGCAGTGAGCTCCAATCTCCCATCTCTGGCGGGATCCCTCAGCTCTCCAGCACTAAGAGCCCTTCTGCACTCTTCCACACCTGACTCTGTGGCGGCCACTGTAAGTCCACCCTGTAAATGCTGATATATTTACATATCTTGCTTTACATCTGTTCCTCTAGTGAGCACTGACTGACACACCAGCCAGCTGCTCACCAAACCCCCTTCTCCTTCCTCCCGGGAGCTTGGCCAGGCCACAATTCTGACTCCCAAGCAGCCAGGCAGGGTGGTGGATGGGTACTGCGCTGGCCCATCGTGAAGGTGACCTTGGAAGCTGCATGCTAGAGACCAGGAGCCACGGGAAGTGGCCTGTGGTCCTGAAGCACAGTTTGGAGTTGATGCCCACCACTCCTGAGCCCTGAACCCTGGTGTTAACAAGTGACTCTGGCCATGGGAATCACTGTCACCGCCGCACAGGTCTATCCGTCAGCTCTCAGCTGTCCCCTGTGCTAAAACTCACGCAGGCACATTCAAGGAAGAGTTTCATTTCCCTTGAGGAACTGACAGAATTTTTCTTTTCGGTCAGATCAGTCACATAGCGGGTCACCTGCCCCTCGGGCTGATGAAGGCAGCATGAAGCTCAAACAGGGTGGGGACACCTTGCAGACACCCTGGCAAGACCTCACCTCCTCTTGTGTTGCTAGTCTGTGTTTCCCACAGTCATATTTCCTTTTCATTTCTGTATTTCCCATTTAAGTTGTATTTAAAGTATCCAGCAAATCAGCTCAGTCACTGGGGCACAAGCTTTAGTAACTATGCAAATACTGTACATGCAAACAATTCTCAACTTCCTGAGATCGGGGTGGTGGAGAGAGATGGCCAGGACGAAGGTGGACTTCAGGGTTTGCTTTCCTGCCCAATCACTGCCGCTCTGAGTTGTTAATTTCTTCCCACCTCAGCTTCTAAAATTCCAAAATGAAGACACAGTCAGGTGCAGTGGCTGAGATGGGAGGATGGCAAATGCAAGCCCCACCTGGGCAACTTGGTGAGACCTTGTCTCAAGAAAAAAGGGGGCCAGGGATGTAGCTCAATGTGAAGGTCATGGGTGCAATCCTGTCCGCTAAAGAAATAGGAAGTTCAGAGCATGATCTCAGCCTCTGAGAGAGCCCAGTCACCCCTCAACAGCATCAAGACCATGTGACCACATCTATTTCCTACGCAACATGAGAGTGCAAAAGCCGAAGTATTGGCACGGTGCCTGGCAAACAGTAAGTGCCAAAATACCTCCCCTCTAAAAGATGAAAGCTTCAGAAAATGCAGAAATACTGGGCATTTCCCAGTGAGGTCTGGGAGCTGGGAGTGTGACAAGGTGTGCTTTGCATGGACAGGGCGTTTGGTTCTATCCTCAGTGCCTCACTCTCCAAAAACACTAAAATTTATATTTAAAAAATAGGGCCAGGGACGTGGCTCAGTGGTGCCATGCCTGCCTGGCAAGTACAAGGTCCTGAGTTCGATCCCTAGTACCGTAATATAAATAAATAAATAAAATTTAAAAATAAAAATAAGGTCTGAAAGAATGGGACTGAGGGTGGGGGAGAACGGGTCTAGGAGTGCAGCTCAGTGGCTGAGCCTTCTGTGGCACACGTGATGCCTGGGCTCCATCCCATCACCACAGTTAGAAAGCTAACTCTTCCTCACAGATTGAATGCTCACACGGCAGTGAAGGGACCAGGAGAAACAATGCCACGATTCACTCAGATGTCCATCAGATGACCAGGGAGCCAGCTATTCACAGCACCCTGCTACAGACTATGTGTTAATTGCCAAGGGGAAAATATAACTTTATGGCAGACATCTGACAGTGGTTACATCAGCCAAGTGGAACTACCCTATGTCACGTCCCTTCCCTCCTAAAGTTACAGTATTATGAGTTGTGTCTAGATGTCCCCGCAAAGCCTCAGGTGGTCATAGGTGGGGCTTTTCAGAGGTGACTGGTGTGTGAATGTGGATTAAGGGTGTGTGGTACTAGATTAGTTCACTAATTGGTTTTGGATTGTTCTGGGTGTGTATAATGGAAAGGCCCATCCTGGGTATGAGTGGCACACCCACCAAAAGGCAGGTAGCCTGGATGGAATAAAAGGGAAAGGAAGGCTGCTGCTGCCGCTGCCTCATACCTGCCATGCCATGGACTGTTTCTCCTCTATGATGCTCCTCTGCTATGTCACCCTGTCTTGGAGCCAGCTGACTATGGACTGAAACCTTTACAAACTGTGAGCCAAAATAAACCTTTCCTCCTTTAACTTTGAGTGTCAGGTATTTTAACTCACCAATTAGAAAAGTAATTAAGACATATAGTAAGTACACACATCACCTATGTGTGCCAAAAGTTGATGAGGGTACATTCAGCCTTACAGGATGGGGACCATCCTATGTCATGCTTCCAAAAAAGTCAATGTCATGAAAAATAAGCAGGTAGAGGAACCACTTTAAATTAAAAACATCCAAGATATGACCATGTCCTAATTCCTGGGACCTACAAATGTGACCTTACTCGGGAAACAGGGTCTTGGCAGAGGTACTGGAGCATGTAGGTGGCCCCAAATCCAATGGCAATCAGATCACTGTTGCCAGTACTGCTCCAGCAATGAAATCGACAAGGTTTATTCAAGAGAAGAGTCTCCAGATAAGGTGTAACTTTCATAATGGCCCTTTATCACGAGTCCTTACTGCAGAAAGAAAACAACTGTTAAGAGAGCCTGATCTGGGCTTAATTTAGGCTGTCGAGGTTGGTTTTTTTTCTTTCTGTATTAGGGATGGAAACCAGGGCCTTGTACATACTAAGCAAGCACTGAACCACTGAAGTACAACCTAGTCCTTTTTATTTTTAATTTTGAGACAGGGTCTCTCTTAAGTTGGCCAGGTGAAAATCAAACTTAAGATCCTCTGCCTCGGCCTCCAGAGTAGCTGGGGCCTAGGAGGACACTGGCCCTCAGAATTAGAATACTGCTATTAGGAAGCAGTGGGGCTGCTTGTCCAGAAAGAAGCAGAGGAGGTGGGAAGCCATTCTTCCTGTCCCAGGCCATGTGCAATGTCCCATATGAATTGTGGAAGTGACCAGCAGCAGGCACTATGTCTCAACTGGGAACAGGGAAATGAGCACTCCTTTGCTTTTTAAAAAATCCACCATCCACCCATTGGTCCATTCATCTGTCCTTCCAGTCACCCTACAAGACGGACTGCTTGCTCATTTATCTACATATTTGCATTTTGCTGGACTGGGGACTGAACCCAGGGCTCCTGAATGCTTGCACCCTAGCCTGAGGAAGTTTATTTCTAGGCCAGGCTTTTTCTCCACATCCTTCCCCACCTCTGGCCTGAATGTAAATACAGAGTTCCAGGGGTGTGGCCTGCTTAGTGCCCCATACGCACATGTCATCATCTGTCTTTCTCCTGTTTTACAACAATATTTTCTGAGACAAGGTCTTGCTTTGTTTGCCCAGGATAGTGAGCCTCGAACCTAAGATCTTCCTGCCTCAGCCTCCTGAGTGCTAGGATTATAGGGTTCGGCCTCCTGCAGCTCCTGGAAATGATCCTGGACCAGTGACCCTTCCCTCTCAGGAGAGTGAGGAGCAGAGTACCCGGCACACAGCATCACACCCCACTGCTTCGAGGACTGAGCTCAGGACTGCAGCAGGACGGTGCCCACACAAAGTAGGGTCCACAGGCGATGCTGTGAGCAGGGTGCAGTGCACGGTTACTCTCGCCTGGCAGACGAGGCACCTGAGGGCCACAGAGTGGGACTGACTGGACTCACAGGGCTCGGGGCTCTTTAGAGGGCAGCAGAGGGAAACTTTCTGCATCCTCTAGAGCCCCCGGTTGGTGCCACGTGCCCAGCAGCTGTGTCACTGAAAGCTCTAAGGGGCCCCGCCCCTTGCCACTCTTCTACAGGCACGAAGCAAACAAGAGCGAAGGCCTGGGGTGGGTCTGCGGCTGCTCCCCAGGTTGCCCGACTCCATTCTCGAGACTCACCCTCCCTCCTACTCCAAATCATTTCTTTCTTTCTTTTTTGTTTTGTTTTCAGTGCTAGGATTGAACCCAGGGCTTTTACACAGCATTATACCCTCAGTCCCTTTAAAGATGTTTTGAGACAGGTTCTCTCCAAGTTTCCCAGGCTGAGCTCAAACTTGTGACCTTCCTGCCTCAGATTCCCAGAGTGCTCAAGTGCCCAAGACCCTTATCTAAACCAGGGAAGATCAGCACCAGCACATCCACTGCTCTCCCTGGTTTCCCATGTCACCCTGCACCGCTGAACAGAGGGTTACTCACGCAGATCTGTCCCATACTTGAGCCCCGTCTTGGGCACCCAGCCCTTGCTCCGGAAGTAGTGGTAGGCCCCGTAGGTCGTCCTGAATGTGGGCTGAATTGCCGTGAATGCCTGCCAGAGCTTCACGATTGTCAGGGGTTCCTACGGTTATTTAAACAGAAGTGGCACTGATAACGTACGCTCCATTCCCCCTTGCCAATAACAACATCTGTCTGGTGCGGAGCCTCAGCAGCAGCAGTGGTGGGGACAAATGCACGGCCCTCCTGGGGCCCCCTGACTGTGCTCTCCAATGTGGCAGCCATCACCCTCCTCCAACAGAGAGGTGCTGTGAGTGTAAACTACACACCAGTCCAACCGGGCAGGATATGCTGCCTAAACCACGGATATGTTGGGTTAAATGAACTATGTAATATTATCACTAAAAGTAACCTCACCTGCTTTTTAGACATGAATCAAGTAGGGCTGTTTTGCTTTTTTTTTTTTAGGCAGAGTCTCACTGTGTAGTCCAGATGGGTCATGATCTTGTGGCGATTTACCTGCCTCAGCCTCCTAGTGCTAGGATTATAGGTGTGTGTACTACACCAGGCTCACCTGTGTTTTTCTTTTTAAATTTTTTTTCTCCTTTTTTTTTCTTTTTGAATTTTAATGTGGCTACCAGAAAAATAGAAAATGATTCACACGGCAACCACTGCATTCCCTCGGGACAGTGGGGGTCTAGGGATGCAGAAAGGCAGATTCTGAGGCTGGGGTACAGCTCAGTGGTAGATCACGTGCTTAGCATGCACAGGCTCTGGGTTCCATCCCAGCACCAGAGAAGGGGGTAGAAAGGGAAGGCAACATCTGACATGAGGTGGAGCCAGAGAGAGGGCTGGGAGGGATACCCCAGGCTAGAAAGTAGCTTGGGCCTCATGCTGTGGTATAACCACCAAAGCAGAGGGCAGTGGTTAAACATTTCCCAAGTCCTTAGTGAGCAGCTACTGTATGCCAGGCCACATTCAGAAAAGGAATAGGTGCACATAGTGTTACATGACAGTAATCTCAGCTCTGGAGGAGGCTGAGGCAGGAGGATTGCAAATTTGAGGCTAGTCCAGGCAATTCAGTGGGATCTTGTCTCAAAATTAAAAGAAATAAAATAAAGGGCAGAGGGTACAGCTTGCATGAGGCCCTGGGTTCAAGCCCCAGTACTCCAAAGGAAAAAAATAATTGTGTAAGTAAAATTTTCATTAAAAAACTGAAGGTGCTCCATCTCAGTCTTTGGAGTTATGGTAACAGCCGCCTGCTGGAACAATATAATAATCTGAGTGTTCACAGAGGTGACGGAACAGGGCAGCTGGGGCAGTCTGCTCCCAGAAACCAGGACCTGGTATACCATGGAACTGGGCAAGAGGAGCTCCCATTCAGTGCTCAGAGAACTGACTTCAGTGCTCCTTGCAATGTGGATGGGCTCGGTGCATCCAGGCTGAAGGATTTAACCCCACAGATGCAGCTCAGAGGCAGGCCGGCTCCATTCCCAGCACCATGGCGGTGAAACCTGCCAGAAATGAGCCTGAGCGCATTGCTGTGTTTCCTTTCCTTCTCTTTTGTGCTCCTTAGATGAAAACTCCACACATGTGAGCTGTGCCTCCTCTAATGAGGAGGCTGGAGAGCCAGGTGTCTCCAGATATTGAGGGCTCTGCTCAGCTGCAGCATCTGGCAGATCCCAGCTGACCATAAAAGGGGGTTGTGGAGCTAAGAGTGACTACCACAGGGGAAAACAAGTCACTCCCGCCAAACGCACTTCCAAACCACTGAATACTCATGTAAGTAAAATATGAGAAGAAATGTTCACTGGCGTGGTAGCCCACACCCATATTCTTAGCTATGTAGGAGGCTGAGGTAGGAGGACTGCAAGTTTAAGGAGATCATGGGCTACACAGCGAGACCCTGCTTTAAAATAAAATACAAAGGGGTGAGAACATAGCTCAGTGGTAGAACACTTGTCTAGTGTGTGGAAGACCCTGAGGCCAATCTCTAGTACTGACAGAAAGAGCGAGACAGAGAGAGAGGAGAGAGAGAGAGAGAGAGAGAGATCGAGGTCAGAACTGGATGATAAAATTATGGACATGTAAGGCCCAGACAAAATACTCCCTCTGTCCTATTTACCATTCTGCTTACCTTTCTACTTTACCTGACTTATTCTGAACAGGTATTATAATTACACAGTCTGAAATTCCAAAGGCACAATGAGTGTCTGGTGCAGCCTCCCTCCCACTCTGTCCCCGGCCGCGGGCTCCATCTGTGTGGCTGTCTTCCCTCTGCATGTGGTGGCCTCGATAGCAAAGCTCACCAGACAGAGGAGACTTTAACCAGAGGAGCGTGCGGCCTTGGATGATTCACCTTCTCTGAGCCTCTTACCAAGTGGAAGCAGATTACCAAACAGCAAATATCAGGTGTTTGACACAGCCTATTAAACATCTATAACTTGTATTTTATCTTTTGGAGTGCTGGGGATTGAATCCAGGGCCTCATACATGCTAGGCAAATGCTGTACCATTTTATTTTTTTAAGACAAAGTCTTGCTGAGTTGTGCAGGATTGCTGAATTTGGAATGCTCCTGTCTCAGCCTCCCGAGGAGCTGGGATTACAGGTATGTGGCACCATGCCTAGCTCTGTTAATTCAGTTCTATTTGGACACAGATTTCCTGGTGTGTGTATAAGATACTGCACCCTTCCTGGTCTACAAGAGTGAAACTCAGCCTAAAAAGGTTAAAGCTGGCTTTGCCTGAACAGCCCCAGTTCAGAACCTAAAGTCAAAACTCAAGAGGAAAAACTTCAATTCCCATTTTATTAAGTAGAAGCAAACACATCTATAGTAAAGCAAAATGGAATAGCCGGGTGTGCTGGCTGTGATCCCAGCACTCAGCAGGTGGAAGCAGGAGGATTGCCATGAGTTCAAGGGCAGCCTGAACCACATGAGACCCTGTCTCAAAAAACTAAACAAAACAGAAGCAATATGGAAATTAATAAACCTACTTTTAACATCAGGGAAATTGCAGGTGGGCTGCAATTACATGAAACATCTTACCTTCTCATAGTAGACACTCAGACACCCCAGCGCATAGACCAGGAAGAAAGCCTAAAAATGAAGCAGGCAGAATGTCCATTAGAAATTGGCTGCATTCTTGAGAAATCACAGTACAGATCCTGTTCCCTTCCTGTCTAATACAAATTAACGTCCTTAAATCATCATCAAACCAGTCACATGCATGGTTTCCCATTATGGAAACTGTTGCTTCAGACTTCATCACACAACACATTCCCCTGGGGACAGCACAATAGGAAGATAAAGTTGCTCTAACATTAAGTGCAGCTAAAAAGAGCTTTCTGATCAACACTGAAAAGCTGCCACTCTGGTACCATTCGAAACCATGTAGTTGTGCTTGCTTCGGCAGCACATATATGAAACCACGTGGTAGTGGCCTGACCCATCCAGGTCACAGGCTCCAGAGACTGCAGTGCAGGAGGCAGCAATGGAGTGGGAGGTCCAGGTGGAAAGGGGTCACTTTTTATTTAATGTTGTTTGTTCTTGGTGCTGGGGATGGAGCTCAGGACCTCACCCTTGCAAGGCCTGTGTGCTATGCTGAGCTGCACCCCAGAGCCAAGACATTCTTTTTGCAACATAAGAAGTATTTTAGAAGACACAAGATTAAATTCATAACCAACTACACAGCTTCTGCTTAGAGCTCTGGCTGCAGCCACCAGGCACAGGGCAGGAAGGGCCTCTTATGGCCCCATTCCGCAGGGAGAGGCCACATTTGCAGAGCCCAGTACCCCCAGGCCACCCTGCCGTGTGCTCAGGACGCAGAAGGTTCCACATGTGTGCTATTCCTCTCGGCAGCCACAGGGCCACATGTGGTTGCTCAGGACTGGAAATATGGCTGGTGCAACTGAGAAACAGAATTTGGGGTTGCATTCAACTTGAGTTACTTTAAACTGGAATAGTCCACTCATGGCTAGAGGCTGCTGTGTTTCACAGTAAACAGTCCCCGTGTGAGATGCAGTAAACACGGCCAAACACACCTTCCTGTGCTGAGTCTGCATGGTGTCACTGGGCTTCCTAAAAGGAATGGAGCCCAGGCTGGGAGACGGGGCAAGAAGCCACCAGCCGCCATCCTGGGACCTCCGAGTGCCTGGCCCTGGAGAAGAGGGGCCCAAGGAGGGCACTGCCATCAAAGGTGGAAGGAGCTTGCTATGGACAGTGCAGACATAAGCAGGAAAGGTGGGGCAGAGCACAGCACGCCTGGGCGGGAGCCCTGCAAGTCCGAGCAGCAGTACTCAGTACCAGGCCTTGTAGGGAAGGGGTCTCAGCTGAGGTGCAGCCACCATACTGTGGAAAAAAAATTTGCCAAAGTGATGTGACAGCAGAGATGCTCAGATCCACCCACTCGTTGAGTGGTCAGATGCATCGGAGTTTGTGAAACTCCATCAGTAGACTAAAAAACACTGAGGGTACATTTTTTATTTCACTTTGGAGACAGGGTCTCAGTAAGTTGCCTAGGCTGGCTTCAAACTTGAGATCCTTCTGCCTCAGCTGAGTTCCTGGGGTTACAGGCAGCATGCGGCACTATGCCCGGTGGTTTGCGGACTTTATTTTTTTTGCAGTACTGGGGGGTGGAACCCAGGGTCTTGCGTGTATGAGGCAAGTGCTGCCTCACAAAGCTACATCACCGGCCTCGGTCTGTATACCTCAAGTGGATGAATTGATGGTGTGTGAACTGTATCTCCAAAGAGCTATCTGGTTTTTAAAAGTCAGAGGAAATGAGGGCCAGGGATTTTTATCTCAGTGGTTCTGCCACCTGCATTGAAAGCACAAGGACCCCAGTTCAATTCCTGGTACCAAAAAAAAAAAGTTAAGAGGAAATGAGTGATATCCTAGTCAGCCAAGGTGAAAAGGAAGGAAGTGCTAAGATGAGCCGAGCCCCTGCAATGGGAATGACCCCGGACCACTCCCCAGAATGCCGGCTTTCCTGTAGTGCTGGGGATGGAGTCAGGGCCTCTCGTGTGCCAGGCAAGTGCTCACCACTGAGCTGCACTCCAGCCTAGACACAGAGCCGAAGACTGAGGGGGACAGGGGAGGAGTGAAATTTAGGTGGCTTCCATGGACGCTGCCTGTGGGCTTTTAGTACTTGACTGCAACATCCAGTGACTCTGCTACACACAGAACTGCAGGGTGAGGTAGGTTCATGTACACAGAAGGCAGCGCTGCACCTCCCGGAGCTGAAATACCACAATGGAAATGAATTCTCACGTAAAAATGTACCTCTTCCAGGCTGAGCTGCAGATACTCGAAGATCCTATAGGGGTTTCTTCTGCATATTAATCTCTTCCTTTGCACCAACTGAAGAGAGAGAAATAAAATCAACACAATAGAATACACAGATGCACTACAAGCCACATGGAAGAGACTGCATCTAAAAATGAACACTTTCTTGCCAGGCATGGTGTTACATGCCTGCAATCCTAGCACTTGGGAGGCTGAGGTAGGAGGATCAAAGGCCAGCCTGGACTACAAAGTGAGGCCCTGTCTCAAAAACAAACAACCTCCACCCTGCAAAAAACCCAAACAAACAAAAACCCAAAACCACTTTCTTATAAGCGCCCAAGGTTCACTTGCTATTGGGTGATTACTTCAAAAAACTGATTTTTTTATAACTTATGCGGGAAAAGAAGTTTCAATTTCCCCCCACTATTAACAGTTTATTTCCTTTTTCCCCGTGCATTTTTCTTGCAGTTGTGTCTGCACGTGCCTGCTCTTAACAAGACTTCATAAGTGTCATTCTTTCTTGCTCTATGTTCAAGGCCATGTGTAATGACCATGATCATTCTTCAATTATTGGTCTTGCTTTAGCTTATGAGCTTGAGAAGTCAATGTTACCACAATCCTCCCACCCCTACCCCAGCTGTAGTGGAAAGGATGCCCCTGAGGTAGCCCTCCAGCCCGCCTGTTCCTGTGAGTCTCATGGGTCCAGCCGTGTAAAGGGCCCCAGGATTCCCTACCACCACCGAAAGGCCAAGAATAGAGGGCTCTGCAGGCAGGGATTCAGAGTAGCACCTTGTCTCTGGGGACACAGGGTACACTGAACACTATACACTGTGCTTTCCCTATGATACACGAGGTGTGATCAAAACACTTAGTGAATGTGTATATTTTAACAATTTATCACAATCAAAGACTCACTGCCATTCCACTCAAAACACTCTCCATTGCTTTGAGCACACTTTTCCCGCTGTTCTTGCCACTCTGCAGCAGCTCTGGGAGTCCTCTTTCGTGCCTATGAAAATATGATGGATGCTACTGCTGAGGGCCATCCAATGGAAAGGCAGGCTCACAGAAACATTTTGGGGTCCTCATCCACCTTATTCACCAGATCTGGCACTGTGGACTTCTGGCTCTCCCCCAAAGCCAAAATGATCATGAACGGTAAATGCTTTGAATTGTTTCAGGACATTGAGATAGCCACAACAGCACAACTAAAGACACTCATGAAAGAGGACTTCCAGAACTGCTTCAGAAAGTGACAAGAATGACGGGATCAGTGTGTTCAAAGCAATGTTTGGAGGGGGATTAGTGGTGATGTGTCTTTTACTGTAATAAAATTTTTTAAAAATGTAAACACTCCCTGTTTGTCAATCACACTTCAGGTCTAACTTACAAATTAGGCTCAATAAGAGGTTAACAATAACTAATAGTAATAAAGCAGAACAACAACAATATACTGTGATAAGGGTGACACGAGTGTAGTCTTTCTTAAAGCACTCAGGACAGATGGCTCTTTTGGGCTATGGGCACTAAAGCCACGAAAATCTCAGCAGTGATGAGGGGACAGACCTTTATGCTCTTCACCTCCTCCACTGCCTGGGTGTCTTCCCTCTCGCTCCCGCCGCTCGCTCCCTCCTCCACCAGCACAAACTCGGGGCCAGGCTCCCTCTCTCTGGCATGGAGGCTGCTGTCCAGAGGCAGAAGGCCACACTGTGGGCTGAGCGCATCCAGTACACAGCTGGAGACCCGGGATGCAGGTGCTGGGTCCTCTCCTGTGCACTCCCCGAAGCTGGCTGCAGCCAGTGGGCCAGGTCCAGAGCCCAGGCCAGGCTTTCCTGTCTCCTTCATGGTTCCAGAGGCTCCATCTATCCCCAGAAGTCCCCCTGTCTCTGCCATGAGCCCAGCCTGAGGTCGCCCCTCTGCACTGCTCTCTCCACCCAGATGCTCAAGTGGCCTTGTGTACTCCTCAAGGACTCGGCACACGGTGTTTTCATCCTGGCCCTGTCTGCGAAGGAGATCTGCGGCCCACGACAGACGATGCTGGTACCTGCAGACGGAAACACTGTAAGCCGCCAGAACTGAAGACAGCAAAGCAAATAAGAGACTGGCCGGGGCTGATAAAACGCTTACAAGTCACACTGGACGGTGGTTACAGGGAAGTTTTTTTTGGTACTGGGGATTAAACCCAGGGCCTTCACGCTGAACTCTATCCCTGACCCTTTTTTATTTTGAGACTGGGCCTTGCTCAGTTGCTAAACTGCCCAAGCTGGGCTTGAACCGGCAATCCTGCCTCACCCTCCCACAGTGCTGGGATTACAGGCATGCACCTCCTATGCTGGCAAAATTTGTATAACTTAAAACCAAAAGATGCAGGTAAGTACACAGAGAAAATAGCCATCTTTTAGCTGCATCCATTTTGTTTTATTTTCAACCTTGGACATCACAATGTTTTCTGATACTCAAGCCGTAATATAAAGACCCTCTATTTAGCAATGCAGAGCAAAATGAGAATTTTGACAAATATTCTTCACAGCACCTAATAACCTCTTCACTAGGTACAGAAAGAGATAATGGCCCCTTTCCCCAGAATAATGTTCACAGTATATTTTAATGAGAAAAAACACATGAAGTTTTTCAAACTGAAGGCAACACCTGAACACTTCCCAAGTTACAAAAAATGGCCCTTTTCCCCTTCGCCTCTCTGTTTTCTCCTGGTGCTGTTGTCCTGTGATCTTCAATAAACGTAAGACTGACAGGCGTACAGGGCTCTGCTGGTTTCTGGACTGAGGCTACCACAAAGTACCTGTGCCACCTGTGATATCACTTGGTCACTCGGCAGGTGCCCAACTCGATTCCTCCCCCACCATACCTGTTGTGATGCACACAATCTATGGGGGAAATGGGCTTTTGCAGCACCTAAAGAGACTGGCAGGCTTTTCACCCTATCCATCAGAATCCCCAAGCGCTCCACGCCCATCTATCTCATATGGAGATGAGTGTGCCCACACATACGGGGCACTGGATCTTATTCTCCCCCGCCCCCGTACTAGGTATGGAATCCAAGGCCTTCACACTGAGCAACAACTCCAGAATTTTTAACAATTTTTAATTCTTTGAGACAGACTCTCACAAAGTTCCTCAGGCTGAGAATGAACTTGTGACCCTGCTGTCTCAGCCTCCCAGAGTGCTAGGATTATAGCAGGTTCCACCAGGCCTGGCTTGAATCTTAAAGACTGAAACATGGATGGGAACTGTGGTGCCTGCAACCTCAGCTACTTGGGATGCTGAGGCAGGAGGATCATAAGCTGCAGCCCAGTCTGGGCAACTTAGTGAGACACTGTCTCTAAAATGATAAATAAAAAAGGGGTGGGAACTAGCTCAGTGGTGGAGCACCTGCTGAGCTTGTGTGAGACCCTGGGTTCGTCCCCAGGACCCCCTCCACGATGCACAGAAGGCTGAACCCCAACAAGGCTACCCCAGTAGCCAGGCTGCAGTGACTCCAGGACCACACATGCTCTGCGTCCAGCCCTAACTCAGCCACCTACAACTGTGTGACAAGCAAATGACTTCACGTCTCCGTGTTTCAGTTGCCCCATCCAAGAAATGGGTCCCTCACCCTACTTGTACCCACAGGAACCTCATCATGGGTGCTCAGTCAGCGGGGAAGGTGGGGCTGCCCACAAACAGCAGTGGCTCCTGGCTGCACCTGGTCACTCACCCACAGGGATGGGAACTTCCCTGGGGGAGATCCAAAGACCCAGAGAGAACGCTTCCTGAGTCTACAAACCTGTTACATGAACCCAAGGTTTTTGTCCTGTTTTCTTGTAGGAACGGGTCCATAACTTTCAACAAGCCCCTTTTTGTTTCTCTTTCTTTGAGGGGATGCCTGGGATGGAACCCAGGGTCCTGTGCGTACCCCGCCAGTGCTCACCAAGCTGCATCCCCAGCCCTCGTCCATTGCCTTAGCTCAAAAACCCTAAAAGAACCACTGTCCTGAGAGCAGAGCTGGGTATGGCTCAGTGGCAGAGTGCTTGTGTAGCACTAGGAGACCCTGGTCCTGACCCCAGCACCACCCTGCCCCCCCAAAAGAATGAGAAACAGAAAGGGGAGGGGGCGAGGGGCTCACACAAGGGGCCCTCACAGGCAGTCCCCGGGCTGGGCTGCAGCCACAGCAGCCGGCACCATCTCCCTATGCCACTCGCTGGCCATGGGCACTGGGCTGCCCAGCTTCCTGTATGCTGGAAGCAGGATGAACACACAACAAGGGACCACAAATGGAGGCACACGCAGGGACACTGAGGCTGGGGCAGACAGCTGTAGGGACCACCAGTGTGGGACTGCAGAGAGGAGGGAGGCCCAGACCCTGTGCCTCCAGAATGGACACCTACAGCAAGCGCGCGAGCAGCGGCAAGGGATGGAGGCAGGTGGGGCCCTCTGGGACAGTGTCTGGGAAACCCCTTCTCTGGCCCCACAGAGCTCAGAAGGAGGACAGCTACCTGTGGCCAGAGGTAACAGGCCTCCCGACGCCCGTTACCCCATGCTTATGCCTATTGGTGTTCGGCCAGCAAAGCGCTCAGCTTAGGGCGACTTAAACAAAACCTCAATGCAGTCAAATAGAATTTGATCCACATTCAACTCGGACAGCATTTTCAATGACTCATCTAACACCAGAAAGAAAGAGAAGGTGGGCTGCCAACAGGAAAGACTTGCCCTGCTGCAACCTGTTTGAGTGACTTACTTCTCTGAAGGGATGATGGGCATGTTTGTCTTCACATCTGTAATGGCAAAGGAGCTCTGTTAGTTCCAGACATGTTTCCCTTAAGAGGGGAAAGCACACACTGAAAATTGAGGACAGGAACAGAGCTCAGGTCGCAAGGTCACAGCCTGGAAGGTGAGTGCTGACCAGTCAGCGACGGCTCCATGCGACCTCAGGACCATCCTTCGCTCCAGCTCAGTAGGGACAGCAGGTGACACCAGCACAGGGCCCTGAGACCCCACAAGCCCCCCACTCCCCGTGTGCCCAGAGGGGCTGGGAAGTGTGCCGGGGCACTGTGAGTCTGGGGTGTGGATCTGGGCTTCTGGGCTCTGGCTCCAGCTCCAGGCATAGGGTGGGCTCCATCTCTTCCCCTGAAGTGCTTCCCAGGTCACCAGAAGGTCAAGTCTTAGTCCTGTTACCCTGCCCTCGAGCCTCCGTCAAAGGCACACATGCTGCTCAGTGTTCAAAGCCTAGGAGAGGGCAGAGCCACAAAGGTCAGTGGACCATGGGCACACCTGTGGGCAAGGGAGCCTGTGCTTGCCAATTCGAGGTTGTTTTAAAACAGGATCTTGCTATGTAGTTCAGGCTGGCCTTGAACTCATGGAGATCCTTCTGCCTCAGGCTCCCACATGCTGGGATTACAGGTATGTACCACCACACCTGGCTCAGGTTACTGTTCAAAGCTGATGGATTCTGGGATGGTTTATTTATTTATTTTTTTTTTTGGTACCGGGGATCGAACTCAGGTCCTTGCGCTTGCGAGGCAGGCGACGGAACCACTGAGCTAAATCCCCGGCCCTCTGGGATGGTTTATTAAGCAGCATTTTTCTGTCAGAGAAAATGGACAAAAGGTCTATCCCACTAGGATTAAAGAAATAATATCTGTTTTAGTTACTCAAAAATAGTTTCTCCCTGTGAGATTAGGCAGCCCACCCTGACGTACTTGTTTGGGTGTTTCATTTTTATTAAAAAACAGCTACTTTTTAAAATTTAACTTTATTTTGTAATTACTATTTTGTACATTTACAAAGTTCCAGTGTCAAGTCTGTATGCTCTCACCTCTTCCTGTCCTATTTCCTTCCTCCCTAAGACATTTTTAGATGATGGTTTAGCTGGGCACAGTGGTGCACACCTGCAATCCCAGCACCCTTGGAGGCTGAGGGAGGAGGATGGAAAGTTCAAGCCCAACCTGGGCAACTTAGGGAGACCCTGCCTCAAAAAATGTTAAAAAGCGGGGAGGGGATGGAGCTCAGTGCAAAGGCCCTAGGTTTAATCCCAAGTACTAAAAAAAATTATGGTTTCTTCTTCCATTTTTAATTAAATTTATTTTTAATGCAATACATAAAGTACTTAGTAAAGGAATATTGTGATGTTCCCTTACATGAATACACTGTGTAATGTTTAAATCAAGTCATACACACTGATCTCCTTAAACCTTTCTTTGGTGGTGGTATTGGGCATTGACTTGGTCCTAAGTTGCCTAGGCTAGCCTTGAACTTGTAATTCTCCTGCCTCGCCCTCCTGAGTTGCTGGGATTATAGATGTGTGGCCACTTTGTGAAGCAAATTCTTTCATTTTTAAAAACAGAATTTAGTGCATAGTTGTACTCCCTTCCTGCCTGTGCCCCACAGCGAGCACCCTTCTGCTGGGCCTCAGGTCACTCCCAGCCTCTGAATGCCACAAACAGTGCTACAGCAGTGCTACAGCCAGCAGCTTTCCACCACACCCTGTTGTGCTTTTGCCGGTGCATCTTTAAGACACATTCCCAGGAGTTGGGGTGCTGGTTAGGAGCAAAGCATGCGATGGGGCAACCGCATCCACGCAGGCACGATGAGGCTGGACCTTCACCACTGCAGAAACCACTCAGAATGGGACAAAGACCAAACACACGGAACTGAGCTTGTAACTCTCAGAGAAACAGGGCAGAGGCTGTACAGGCTGGGTTTGGCAATAGTTTCTTAAAAATGGTACCAAAAGCACAAGCAACAAAAGGCAAAATAGATAAACTGGACTAAGTTAAAATTAAAAATCTTCACTGGGTGTGGTAGTGCACACCTGTAATACCAGCTACTCAGAACACTGAGGCTGAAGCAGCAGGATCAAATGTTTGAGGCCAACCCGGCCGGACAACTTAAGCAAGACCTCATCTCAATAAAAGCAGAAACAAGAATGGAAAAAAAAAAACCTTACCACTTAAGACCCACTAGGAAGACGTTGGGCGGGGGGGGGGGGGTGTGTGGCAATACAGAGAATCAAATCTAGGGCCTCACACTTGCTAGGCAAATGCTCTACACTGAGCTACATCCCAGCCCAGGATGACTAGTATTTAGAGAGAGAGAGAGAGAGAGAGAGAGAGAGAGAGAGAGAGAGAGAGAGAGAGAAGGGAGGAAGGAAGGCAGGCAGGCAAAGGTTGCCAGGGATGTAGAGATGCTGGACCCCTGCACATGCTGATGGGAAGGCAGACGGTACAGACACTGTGGTAAACAAACCGTCCCTTAAGAAGTTACACACAGCCAGGTATGACAGTGCACAGCTGTGATCCCAGCACTTCAGAGGCTGAAAAAAGAAGACCATGAGTTCTGAGGGCTGCCTGTCTCAGAAACAGAGCAAAACAAAAAGGAGGTTAAAAGTTAAATGCAGGGGCCAAGGACGCAGCTCAGTGGTAGAGTGCTTGCCTAGCATTCAGGAGTTCCTGGGTTCAGTCCTTAGTACCACCCCCAAAAATGTTAAAAGCAGAACCACCATATGACTTAGTGATTCTACTTCTGGGTATACATGTAAAAGAACTAAAAAGAGACTCCAACAGACATCTGTAGGCTGATGGCCACTACATTATCCACAATAGCCAAGATGTACAAACAACCTAAGTGTCCATTAGCAGGTGCACAGATAAACAAAAGATAGTCTGACCACACAGTGGAATATTCACTCACGAAAAGGAATGAAGTTCTGAAATGCACTATGGCAGGGACAAACCTTAAAAACATTGTGCTGGGGCCAGGGATTTAGCTCAGTGGTTCCGCCGCCTGCCTCCCAAGTGCAAGGACCCAAGTTGGATCCCCGGTATCAAAACAAAACAAAACAAAACAAAACATTGTGCTAAGCATAAGAAGCCAGACATAAAAGGATATTGTTATGAGTCCTCTTATATACAAAATACAGAGAAGAGGGAAATTCACAAAGGTTACCAGAGACCAAGGGGAGAGGAAGAGTGAAGGAAGCAGAAAAAGGATACACAGTTTTGTGAACATTGCCAGATTCCCGGATGGAGGGGCTGCACCACTGACTCCCACCAGCCACTCGTGGAAGTGTGTTTCCCAGGGCCCTACCACCCCACCCTGTTAGGTGTCCACACTTTTCCTGCTGAACTGGGATCTCATTTCAACCATGAATATTTTCTTGTAATAAAATGTTTTAAAAATCTTTTTAAATTATGTCATAACCAGGTGGAGCTGGTTCTTCAGTTTTTCTTCCCCTTTTCCCTATTTTTCATGGAAACTGTCAATGTGCCTGTCACTCCTCTGAAACTTTACTGTCTACCTGAGCAGTAAGGTCACCAAGGAAAGGAAGTGATGACGCACCAGAAAGCAGTGAGGGATGCGCTGATTTACCTTTCCATTCAGCAGCCAGCTTGGGGTCCGACACTGAGAAGCTGGGCCGGCTTCTTGAGAGGGTGCCTTTTCCAAAATAGCCCTTCCGGGGAGAGAGAGCAGTCAGTGGTGGTCAGACGCCATGTCCCAGCTGCAGCAGGATGCAACTGTTGGGGTCCCGAGTGGCTCACCCCACTTTGCACAGCTGTCCATGGTTATTCACAGCCATTTGGTACCTCTCTGGGGAGCGCAGGAAGTCTGCAGTGCACCTTGTTGACTGACTCCAGTCTAGCCTGACACACAGAGGCCACAGGCGGCAGGGACAGAGGCTCGGGAACACTATGTACCCCAAGGACAATGCCGCCCAGCCCCTCTGCACCCCAAAATTGAAGTGTTCCTCCCTTGGGGCTGATTCCAAAAGCAACACAGGGTCCGCCACACTTTCTCTTTTGGGGTACTGGCGACTAAGCTCCGTCCCCAGCCCCTTTTTAGTTTTTTATTTTGAGACAGGGTCTTACTAAGTCTCTCAGGGTTGGCTCAATTTTGTAATCCTCCTCAGAAAACTGAAATAACAATAAAATAAAAACCCTTCAACCAGGCATGGTGGCTCACACCTGTAATCCTAGCACTTGGGAGGCTGAGGCAGGAGGACTGCCATGAGTTTGAGGTCTGCCTAGACGACATGCTGAGTTCAAGGGCCAGCCTGAACTACACAATGAGACCCTGTCTCAAAACAACCACAAAAATAAATAAATAACCCTTCACCCTCCATGTAAATTTAACAACCAGAATACACAAAGTGCATGGCACTTATAAAGACTTTTGCTTAATATCAGGGGTTTCGAATGAAGGCCTCACTGTTGAGCTGCGGAGAGATGGGGGCCTGTGCTCCCTGAACCAGAGGTAGGGCCACCCACTCCCCTACAGCCTGAGAGGGCGGGGGGAAGGTGACAGGAGGCCACTCACTGCTTGTCTCAGGCTGTGTGACGGGCGCAGGAACCCTCTGTGGCGACAGGACCACCCTAAACTGGATCGTGGGCCTGGGGTGTAGCTCGGTGTTGCAGTGGCAGGCCCATAGCTTACTCCTCAGAAACCAAAACAATGCCAAATATCGAAACTGGATTGTCGTGGTAGCTGCAACCCTCTCTAAATGTCAGACAATCACTGAACTGCGCATGGACGGAGGGAGAGCTTTAGGGCTGTAAATCATACCTCAGTCAAGCCAATGTTTAAATGCTCCAAGTCATGAACGAGCTACAGGGGGGGAAAGAGCAAGCAAACTACCAATCTCGGCCCAATCCATGGCTGCTGGAAAACAGTACAAACCAGACCTTGACCCCATCTAAGACACCCAGCCAGGTGAGCGTTCATAGACCTCGCGGACCAGTCCAGGAGCTGGAGGAAGCTGCAGGAATGTGGTGGGGGACAGGGGGCACTCGCTGGGCACACACCACATTTCTGTAAGCAGGTCCCTCACTTCACAATTATCACGCGCTGCTTTTCTAATTGCTGCAACGCAGGCCAGGGTACAGGGGCTCCTGGGTCAGCTCACTACCCCAACCAACTCGAGGCCTTGGGCACCTGATGCCAACTGCACCAGACCAAGGTGGCAGGGCTGGGGGTACAGGGAGGAATGAAGGCACTCACTTTCCCATACAGCTGCTCCATGTCTGCAGGGCTCCGCACGAGCACGTGGTTGTCGATCATCTCGGCACGGAATACTCTGAATTCCTTCTGAGGACCTGGGTCCTGACCAAGTGGGATTGGCAGAGGAGACTCATAGCTCTCATACACTCTTCTTTTCCTCTTTGGGGCATGGAACACAGCCTCCGCCATCCCTCAAGGGCAAGAGCTCTTTAAAGAAACAGCTAATAATACTCTGATCATTTATATCCAGTCTTGGGAAGTGCTGTGGTCTATGGGGAAAACAGGATCTTTACAGCAGTTACCCAGAAGATAGGGAGTCACAAGAACACGCTGTTCCAGCAGTGCCAGCCACAGTCACCAAGAACGTCTCGGCCCTGAGGCCCCAGGGAGGCAGTCTTGGTATTTCCACCGAAAGGGGACAGTAAGGCCAAGTGACCGCAGCGTGACGTCTCCTGGGAGCAAGCACTGCTGGATCCCTGCCTGCCGGGACTTTGTTCCTGGCTTCCCTCAGCCAGCCATGTTTCCTGAGGACTTTCAGGGCTCCTGGTATTCACAGGACATAAGATGAAGCCAAGTTAACAGGTTAAATCTAATGAGCACACTGTGTTCCAGAAAGGCCTCAAATACATCAGAAATACTGGGTTCATCAGCTGCCAGGATCAAACCCAGGGCCTTGCACATGTGAGGCAGGTGCTGTATTACTGAGCTGCCTCCAGCCTCTGCTCCAGCCTTTTAAAGTCATCGATAAGGAATAACTGATGGGGCTGTCATCATTTAAGGACCCCATGCGTATCACCCACACTCGCTGCTGTGAGCAGCTGGCTTTGGCAGCATGCAAACCAACACTAGAATGCCTCAACCACTTCCTGGGTAATTCTGGGCAAATGTTATAGAATCTCTCTGTGCTTCAGTTTCCTCAGCAGCAAAATAAGAATCAAAATGGACTCTATCTCATACTCCCTGACAGCAAAAAGGGAGTTAAACCCAGTGGCCTGGACACAACAGAGACCCAGAGCTTGGGAAGACGCCACAGCAGGTGAGGGTAAGAAGAGAGTCTTTGGTGTGAGGGATTCAGCTGCCACTGCACCAGATGTGCTGGCGGGAGCTGGGAGCCAGGATGGGCTGCTCCCTCGGCCCAGGAGTGGGCCTGATATAAATGGGGCGCTCGGGTGGGACTTGAGGACTGCAGCTCCAGGGATGCTGAGGGATGGACAGGACTCATCACCTGGGTGCCCTCAGCTCTCCACACCGGCCGGAAACTGTCAGAACTCAACCAAGCCGAGGCAGGAGGTGAACAGCTTTAAAGGTTTCATGACCATTAAAAAGAAATGAAGCCGGGGACTTAGCTCAGTGGTTCCGCCACTTGCCTAGCAAGTGCAACGTCCCGAGTTTGACCCCCAGTACCAAAAAAGACAAAAGAAAAAAAAATGATGCCGGGTGTGGTGACACCCTCCTGTTATCCCAGAACTCAGGAGGCCGAGGCAGGAGGATCACTGCAAGTTCAAGGCCAGCCTGGGCTACATTGTGAGACCGTGCCTCCAAAAAAAAAAAAAAAAAAAAAATTAAAGCCCTTAGTGTGTGATGATACCCTTATATAACTCCAAGAAACTGCTGAGGAACTAAATGAGGACACAGACCAAGAAACTGATGAACCGATGGCAAAATCACCCTCAAAAACCAACACAGAGCTGCTGGGCAGGGACAGAGCCACCGAACTGTGTTTGGGCAGCAACATGGAGGACAGTTGAGTTTCTACCTAAGGTCCTCAAGGTGGCGCCACCTTCACTTCCACTTAATACTAACTGGCACATATTGCATTTGGAATTTTTTAAAAAGGAAAAAAAGTTTGACGGCCAACTTTAGCTCCAATTACATTTTCTCAACAGATGAAAACACAAAGTTGAATTTTAATTTGCCTGGCTTTGTTTAGGGCTCCCCCTTTCCGACTGCTGTCAGACTATGCGAAAGACAAGACCCAAGCTATGACACCAACTTCCTAAATCTAAAATCCTAAAGGTGAGGCCAAGGGACCCAGATGATTCTAACAGGCAGCCAGGTTTGGGGATGGCTGCCATGACAACACCTCCACATCTACCAATCAGCTGGGTCCCACTATCACCGACTGGAAGTTAGCGATGTCAATTACAGTAGTACTTTGGTTCATGAACTTAATTCTCTCCACGATTCTGGTCGCGAACTGAATTGGACAAGAACTGAATCAAATTCAATGGTTAGGTTCAACGTTGACCTTATGGGGAAATTTGGTTTTCACCCAATTTAGTCTGCAACCAGAACTGCAGAGAGAATTAAATTCGAGAACTGAGGTGCTACTGTATTCATAACTGGATGTCGCTGAACTGTGTACTGGCACTCTCTAGGGTATCTTAAATATTCTCCATTTCTATACTCAAACCCTTTCTTGGTAAATACTACCCATTTCGTTCATCTGTCAGGGTTCTTCTCTTCAGAAAAGAGAACCAACAAAATATATACAGTTGGCCCCTTATATATGCAGGCTCTGTATCCATGGATCCAACCAACAGCGGGTAGACAACACGGGGGAAAATCACTTATATGTGAAATAGGTACATTTCCCCCTTTTCCTTATTCCCTAAACTTTAGGAATGTGGAACACATTTGAAGAGTGCTCACATCATAGGTAGAAGGGATCTGAGATGATGTCAAGCATGCAGGAAGACGAGGTTGTGTGCAAATGCTGTGCCTTTTACACAGGGACGAGAACACCCTCACACCTGGGGACCAGGGGTGGGTCCTGGAACCAAGTCCCCCGAGGATACCGAGGGATAATGGTGCTCCAACCCAAGTGCATGTGAGAGGAGCGTCCTTTCACTCTGCAACTTTGCACACTGTGAGCTGAGCCCAGTTCTTTCACCCTTGAATCAGACAGCAGTGGAGAGCAGTCAGGCAAGTGCTCAAAATGCAATACACTGAACTACCATAGGACCCTGCACTTCCACTCCTTAGCATAGTTCATGGAAAAGTTTGTGCACGAATGCTTACACTTGGTGTTATTCAGCCATGTAACTGCCAAGAAGTGGACTCCACCCAAATGTCCACCCACAGGCGGCTGATCAACAGAACCTGGTCTACCCACACCATAGAACATTACTTGGCCATGAAAAAGGTGTAAGTGCTGATACATTCTCCAGTGAAGGAGCCTCCCAAGTAGTATGCTGAGTGAAGATTCCAGGTACAAAAAAGACCACCGGTGAGATTGCTAGCATGAAACATCTAGAACAGGCAAATTTGCAGAGCTGGGGGCTGTGGGAAGGGGAACATGGGGAGTGACTGGTAATAGATTGTTTATTTGGGGGCTGAATATTCTAAAATTAGATTGCAGTGAAGGTGACAGCTGTACAATTCTCTGAATCCTAAGACTACTGAATTGCACATTTTAAAAATCATAAATTTTACGGAAATATATATATATATCTTGAGAGAATATAAAGCTATTATTTTAAACAATCTGGTAAGAGGAAAAGCACCTTCCAGGCTATGAACTGCAAGAATGGTTTCATACTGTCTCAAAAAAAAAAGTTTCATACTGTCTCAATGTGATGGTCTTGGGTTCAATCCCCAGTACTGTAAATACACACATAAATAAATTTGGTATGAATACCAACATCAGCCTTCTGGAGAAGATCGGAAAGAACTGTCTCACAAGGCAGAATTCCCTTTCCAGGAGGGAAAAATCTCAACACGGAAAGCTTCGTGGAAGAATTCTTTGATGCTGAGCCTAGCATGGTGAGCACGCCTGTAATCCCATCACTCAGGAGGCTGAGGCAGGAGGATTGCTTCGAGTTCATGGCCAGCTAGCTGGGGCTACGAGAGAGAGAGAGAGAGAGAGAGAGAGAGAGAGAGAGAGAGAGAGAGAGAGAGAGAGAGAGAGAGAGAGAGGGAGGGAGGGAGGGAGGGAGGGAGGGAGGGAGGGAGAGAGAGGGAGGGAGGAGAGAGGAAAGAGAGAGAGAGGACAGGATTACGTCCTACTTAAATTGGAAGGCAAAGCAGAAGAGAAAGGCCTGCATCTGACACCCTCAGCATGTGGAGTAGGCATTCACGCACTCTTTTCTCAGTGCCCCGACAGGAGAAGAGTAGGATGGGAGAGGGGGAATGTGATCAAAAGGAAAGTTGTGCATCATAGGCAGGTATGGGCTCCAGACCGGGAGTGCCACATGCGCTTGGGTGACAGGTGACAATGACCACCCTTATTTCACAGAGAGACAAAAGTCAGGCAGGGGGGCGGGGGGGCAAGGCCTAAGGACGCCAAGGAAATCGATGCTCTGGAAAGGCTCGGTGCGAAGTCGGGGGTCTGGGCGCACGGCTTGGGGATCTGGCTCCCGATGCTGGAGATCGCAGCCCGCGGCTTGAGCGTGCCACACCGGCTCCACCTCCGAGCTGCACCCCAGCCCACGCAGAGGAACACGGCCACTGGGTGCGCATGCGCCCGTGGGGACCATCACTCTCCATGTCCCAAACGTGGGCCCGCCAGACACCCCAGCGCGTGCAGTTAGCGTATTTACTTAGCTGCTCCCCGCTTCTCTCCCTGTGCCGAGCCCTAACTCTTTCGGGCGGGCCGACGCTCGGACCTGGTCCGCCAAGCCTCCCCCAGCCAAGGCAGCGCCGGAAGACCCCGGGCCCTTCTCCGCCCGCCCTGGGGGGGTCGTCTGGAGAGCCGCGCCCACCCTGCAGGCCTGAGTCCCGGGGGCCTGGCCTCCCCGCGCCCCAGTCTCTCACCCGCCTCGGTCCACGCGCTCGCCGTCACCCGGCAACACCGCCTGGGGGCGGATGCCTCGGCCGTCAAGCAGCGAGGCCGTAAAATCAGTCGAGTGCGCAGCCTCAAAGGCGCAGGCTGTCCGGTCAGCTGTACCGCAGTGCGCCTGCGCAAAGCCATAACCCTAGTTCACTCCCAGGTGGGAGACCAAAGCAGCTTGTTGTTTTTCCTGTTCTTCTGGCTTCTGTAAGGGAACGGTTCTTGGTTACTCCTCACAGCAACCCCACAAGACTCGTTTTACAGCTGAGCAGCGAAGCTACCTGGTGCGGGTCGCATAGTGGAGCCGGGGTACCTTTGGGGATCCCACCGCGCTTCATCCAAAGGCTGTGCCTGGGGACTGTGACCTCGGCCTGCGCCGTGTGACCCGGGCCTTGAAACCAGCTATGCAAGGGCGCCCCTGCTGTGAGTCACCCGGTGACCCCAGGGACTTCAGAGCCTTGTGTCTTCCATTGAGGAGCAGGTGGCCAGGGCTCTGAGAGTGACAGCCCCCTCCTTCCTGGTCACGTATCGCAGCCCTGGCTGGGAGGCCACAGACGCCTTGGCAGATGGGGAGGAGGGAAGAGGTCGGGGGGAGGGTGGCAGATGTGCAGGAGATGCTCTTGGGGCCACTTGGCACAACTCGGGGACTGCGGGGCCTCTTTAGCCCTCCTTTGCACACGCTGTGCCTCTGGCTGGAGCACTCTTCTCCCCTGTTGGCTGCTGTAATTTCGGGTTGTCCTTCAGATGTCGGCTCGGCGCTCACCTGGGCCAGGGCACCTGCTTGGAGGACGGGCTTCTGCGTTCTGCAGTGTCTGGCTCAGCATGTGTTGTCCCAGCTTCATGCTCTTTCTCAACCGGTCTGTGAGCTCTTGGGAGAACAAGATCACCGTGCAGCATCCATGGCATGCTTAGCCTGCGAGGGCTTGGACTGTGGGCCAGGGAGTACAGGCTTCAGACGATGCAAAATCCAAGCGATTCACGGCTGGAGTGGCAGCAGGGAAAAGAAGGGAAGAGGCATTGTCAAGATTCACAGACTAGTGGCCGCCTGTCTTCCTTCCTTCTTTCCTTCTTTCTCCCCACCCTTCTCCTTCCCTCTCCTCCCCTCCCTTCTTTCCTCTCCTCTCTTCCTTTCCTTGTGGGCTTAAACCCAGGGCCTTCACACCAAGCTTTATCCCCAGCCCCTTTTTTAGTTTGAGACAGGGTCTTGCTAAATTGCCCTGGTAAGACTTGAATTTAGGATCCTCCTGCCTCAGCCTCCTGACTGCTGCTATTACAGCTGTGTCCCACCACACTTAGCCTTAGTCTGCTTTTCATCGCTGCAACAAAATATGCGGGGCTGGGAAATGTAGAGTCTTGTTCAGCCCACTGGGCTGGAGATTCCAGGGTGAAGCATCCGCATCACTGGCTCAGCCCTACTGCAAGGTGGGCACGTGGAGGAGAGAGCACCCCCATGAGCCGAGGCAGGACACCCGCCTTGCCTTCCCTGAGCAGCGCCCCCTGCTGCCTGATGACGCTGCAAGCCCCCACCACCCCGAGGTCCAGTCCCCCAACACGAGAGCCCTTTAGGGTTCACCCAACCCACTGTGGTGCTGCGAGTGGAGTGGGCAGCTGGAGGCAGTGCTGCGCTTGAAGTGCCAACCCCAGAAGCATGGGCAGGGCATCCCTGATCTGAAATGCTTGGGACCAAAAGTGTTTTGGATTTTGGAATCTTTGCCAATACAGAATGTGATATGTTGGGAATGACATCCTGGTCTACACATGAAATTTGATTTTTTTGCTCACACCTCCTCCATACACACAGCTGGAAATTTGACAGTATTTTCAGGGCCCTGCATTTCCACCTCGACCCATCACAGGAGCTCAAGTGTGGAATTCTCTCTCCATAGCGTCAGGGCTGAGGTTTTCTGATTTTGTAGCACTTGGGGTTTTCGGGTTAGAGCCACTCAGCCCATATTGGGTTTGGAACTGGAGGATTTTAACAATGCAAGGGTCTCTGAGGGTCACAGAGGAGCCAGAGTAGAGGATGGTGAATGAAATGCTCTTCCCTTACTTTTTCTTATGTCCTCATGGCAAACCTTTTGTTACGATCATTTTCAAACATACGGGAAAGTCATCTTATACTGTAAACCATCGCTTGCACAGCCTTCCATTTTTTGCCCCTTCCACACACACTTATTGCCCAACTGGAGAAGTTTGCTGTTGAGATAGACTCACCGTGTCCCCCAGGGTGGTCTCAAATTCCTGGGCATGGGCGAGCTCCTGCCTCAGCCTCCTGATAGCTAAAACTATGGGCACAAGCCACACTAGAGTATTTTTAAAACAATCCCAGGGCCCAGGTGTGGTGGCACACACCTGTAATCCCAGTGCTTGGGAGGCTGAGCCAGGAAGATTGAAAATTCGAAGGCCAACCTGGGCTACGTAACGAATTCAAGGCCAGCCTGGACTAAATAGTGAGACCCTGTCTCAAAACAAACCCCAAATAAACCACCCCCAAAACATGAACGTCATAGAAAATTCCACCCAGCTCTTTGTGCATTTCTGGTGGACAAGGGCTTAGTTTATTACATGTGTATGCAGTGTATACACACATGTGACACAGCTGTGTAGTTGATTCTCATTATTTGAGATGGTTCTGCCCTAAGGTTGCTGAATCACAGACAGTGAACATTGCACCGCTGCTCTCAGGGGAAACGGCTGGGTTTCAGGGCACCTGGGATCCCGACATTGCCACCACCTGATCAATGCACTGCCTTGTTCTCCATGTTTCTATTTAAAGACACTTCATACAGTATCAATTGTTGATTCATTAATGTGGAACTTGGGCCAACAGCTCCACGACTGTTGCCCAAAGGCATCTTATCTAGCCCTCGACCTTCCTCTAGGGAGGTTTGGGACCCTGGGCAACCCTCAGTGCTCCACTCCAGGGGTGGGGGTGGGGGTGGGGGTGCGTGCAAAACAGCTAAGCCACCTGCAAAAGCACAGTGTGCTTGGCTGGGTCAGGAGCCCAGAAAGCACATTGTTTATGTTAGGGATGGGGGGAGGTGCCGGGGCTCTTGGCCCCCAGTCTGTATGTGCAAAGGACTGCGAATGTCAGGCACTGGTTCTGAGGCCACAGCAGCTTCTAATGAGGGGATGAAGTGCAAATGGAGAATCAGAACAGGAAGGATGAATGGTACCTGCGTGCCCGTTATAATGCTGGGGTCTCTACAGTGGACAGTGATCCTTCACGTTATCTGTGACATGGGACACAGAACCACCAAGTAATATGTAGCAGGAAGATTTTTTTTTAAAAGCTGTTTTCCTGGCATGGTGGCATGCGCCTGGAGTCCCAGCACTCAGGAGACTGAGGCAGGAGGATCACCATGAGTTTGAGGCCAGCCTGGGCTATGCAGTGAGACCCTGTCCACAAAAAAGAGTTGTTCACCTGAAATCCAAGTTCACGTAGGTGTCCTTGTCCTTGTCCTTTCTGTTCTTTGCAGTGCTGGGGATGGAGCACAGGGCCTCAGCTGTGTCTCATATTTTATCTGCCACCCTCGTGGCAGTTTACTGTTTAGTGGGTGTCAAGCACTGTGAATCCGCTGTCCCCACCCTGTGACGGGCTGGTGAGGCCATGTCATCGCCTGTCCCCATGTGAGCCACCTGGCTTGCCCGTGGTCTCTCGAGCAATAGTGGAGGTCAGGGAGGCCCCAGATCTATGTGACTCCGGCCTTGGGTTCCCTTTAATCTGTCATGCTAGACACAGGAGAGGACCCTGCATTCCACACGGAAATAGAAAAATGACCGACAGCGTTGTGAGAGGGGCAGGGCCGGGGGCTTCTTTGCTGTGGAGAGGTGAACCCTGAGTCCAGCCTGGAAGGTGGGGACAGGACGGGTGGCGGCTGCGGCACTGGTCTGCAGCGGGGAGGAGGGGCCCGGCAGGGCAGGAGGTCAAGCCTGATAAGGTCCCTTAGGTGGGGCTCGATCTGCAGGAGCTTGGTTCAGGCTTGACTCCTGGACTTTACCCCGCAGACAATGGGGAGCCGCGGGAATTTCTGAGCAGGGCTGGGCTGTCGACCCACTGATATCTCCAGACAGGCCTAGCCCTGCAGTACCCAATCGTAGCCACCAGAGGGAGACATTTCAGCAGGTTTAAACCACCCTGGCTCGTGGACACTGCTTTTCGGGGACCGACAAGGACAGGGTCCCCCAGGACTCACGTACGCCCAGCATCCTCGACCAAAAATAAAGCGCAAGGCCTGCGGGACAAGGTGAGATGAGAGACACCGTCCTGCTCAGCCTACTGCTGACACTAACCCTCGGTGCTGCCCAGCCCTGCAGGGCGTGCGGAACGAAAGGCAGAGCGCGGTCACAGGGTCCCGCCTGCCCCAGCGCGGAAGCCCCATCGGCTCCCATCGACTGCTTAACCCCATTCACTGGCAGGGAAACTGAGGTTCTGAGGGCACGCGGCAGGGCCGTGGGACACAGGGGACACCACGTGCTGAGGGCTGGGCACTGTCTACACCCCACTGTGTCAGGGAGACCCTGAAGCCCGGTGCTCTGGAGAGAGCTGACCCGTCCTCAGGGTGCTGTGGGACTCACGGTCACGCAGAGGGTGCCCACGAAGGGGACTGGGTCCCAGGGTGCTGCCGGTTCCTTCACAGTCAAACATATCCGGCTGCAGGTCAATGTGCTGGAGAAACTTAGGTATATATTCCCGAAGAGACACTTAGCAAAGGTGTTTGTTTTTGTTTTGTTTTTTTAAATCAAAGCCTATTGGTTTTGTAATTTTTTTAAAAAAAGGGAAAGGAAACACCCTAAATGTCCCTGCCCGAGGAATGGATATATAGACTATGATATAGAACATCCACACAGAGGATACTATGCAGCAGTTAAAAGGAATGAATTAGGCCAGTATGGTGGCACATGGCTGTGATCCTCGGTACTTGGGAGGCTGAAGTAGGATGATCCCAAGGTGGAGGTCATCCTGGGCAACTCAGTGAGCCCCTGTCTCAAAATAAAAAAGGGAGACAGGGATGCAGCTCAGAGCTCCTTAGATCCAATTCCTAATATGAAAAAAGGGATAAATTTTAAAAACGGCGGTGATGAAGTTGAGAGGCAGAACGGTATGAATCACACAACACCATTTATGTGAATTAAAATACACACAAAATATCAAGTAATGGATGTACAGATAGGCATGTTAAATTATTTTTAAGAATCTCAGAAGTCTGAGGACCAGATCCATTAGTTCTCCCTGGGACTTTGGTAGCAGATAAGAGGGCCTCAGCTTTATCTCTCATGCTTTATTTCTTAAATAAACCAGGATGGTGGGAATATAGGTGGCTGTTGCATCTTTTGTTGTGCTCACCTTTATCCAGGGCACTGGGCATGGAACGCAGGGCCTTGGCACTGAGCTGCACGCCCTGCCCCCCTTTTGCTGACACTGGGTCTCCGTAAGTCACTAAGTTGCCCAAGCAGGGCTCGAACTTAGATCCTCCTGCCTCCTTATCCTCCCACAGTGCTGGGATTGCAGACGTGCGCCACCCCGCCGGCCTTGGACACCTCTCCACGCCTGTGCTTGGTGACTTTGCCTACTCCCCAGCCTCTGGAAGAGCCTGAGCTGAACGCTCTCTGTAGACTGCTGAGCCCTACAGGGACGGGCACCAGTGGGCCCGCCGGCACTGCACAGGGAGTCGGCTCAGGGACGCTGTGTGGACAGGCAGGACACAGGCTGTGACGTACTGTGTGTGGGTGAGATGGGCAGGTGTGAGCCTCACCGACACCTGGAAGGACTCCTCTCTGGTCCACTCACCATGGCTGAGTGATGCCACTCTAGCCTCCCGTGCCCCTCCTCCTTCCTGTTTATTCTGTTATAAATGACATGAGGTACATGTTGGGCTTGCTTTCTTTCTCTTTCTTTCTTTCTTTCCTTTTTTTTTTTTTTTTTTTTTTTTTGAGACAGGGTCTTGCTTTGTAGTTCAGCCTGGTCTTGAACTCACTATGTAGCCCAGGCTGACTTCGAACTCACAGGGATTCTCCTGCCTCAGCCTCCCAAGTGCTGGGATGACAGGCATGCGCCACCACACCTGGCAGAGCACCTTACTTTTATGGACCAATTTTCCTGCTCTTTTATCCCTTACTACACCTCTTTTTGTAAATACTTCTATTCTCCCCATTTTAAAGACAAGGACAGTGAGAGAAGTTAAATAGTTTGCCCCAGGTAACCCAGCCCGGAAATGGCAGGGGTAGATGCAGCCGCCAGGCTCTCTGTTGGGCTGATGCTACGTTTCGGAGCTGCTTTAAGGTCTCATCTCTTATCCTGAGAAGGAGACAGTGGACTAAAACAAGCCCGTGTTTTAGTCCACTCTCTGTGACTCTGTCCCAGAACCACATGAAGTCTCCCCGGTTCCAGGTTGCTCTTCGGTGTGTGACCCTGCATCCCCACCTCAGGGCTGAAGAACCCCAATCCGCTCACAGGACAGACAGTCCCCAGCTCCTCGGCCTCCGATGTCAGAAGGCCTGAATTCCAGGCAGACCGGCAATAAGGTGCCAGTCATCAAATTCGAAACCTATCTTCAGCAAAGACATGCATTTGTTGCCAGAAAGCAAATAGCATTTTCTTTTCTTTCTCATTTTTTTTTAGCCCAAACAAAACATCCTCTTATGAAATATGTCTAATTTGCAATATTTACTTTCCTTTTATTTAATAACAGGAAAGGGTTTGCTGGACTTTTGTTGATTTTTGCATTTCTTATTGAAATTCTTAAGGGGGTTTTGGGGGAACTTAATCAGCAAAAAGGAGGAGGGAAAATCTCTCATCTGCGTTCCACAAGACTTATTAACGGAGGAAACGGCTGTTTGTCTAAGAGCGTTGTCTGTTGTCTGGTGGGCGGAGGTTCTGTCCCCTGCTCCTGAGTCCAGAGTCCCTTTCCGTACTTCGTACTGGAAGGAAAAGGCCCGTGCGTCCTCACAGCAGCTCACTGAGCTAGGCAGATGACCTCCCGCTGGCGAGGCCCAGCGAGGTAAAGTGACTCGCTCAAGGTCACACAGCTGGACAAGAGCGGAGGCGGCGTCCCGGGCCACGCAGCAGGACGACAGCTGGCGTGGACACGGCTGCCCCTGACGGACCCTGAGCGGCGTGGTCCGGCCCTTGCCGGCTCCATGCTGACTGAGGACCCTGCGTCTGTCTATCTTTCCTCCTAACAGGGTCACTGACGGGGAGGGGAGGGGCGGTGCGTTGCTCTCCTGGCCCGCACACTGCGGTCTCCATCCGCCGGGGTGCCCATGGCCGCCCTTCCTCGACGCCAGGAGCCCTGCGGCTCGGCTCCTACGCCCGCGTGGGCCGGGGCTGGCAGCCGGGTCAGGGCACGAAGGCTCTGCTGGCCCAGCGAGAGGGGAGGCGCGGGCGGGACACGCACGCACGCTCAGAGCCCTGAGCGGGGCTCGGGGAGCGACTCAGGAGCAGATGTCACGCTGGGTGCAAAGGGACCGGCCTTCAGGGGCCTTCCAGGCCCAGGGAGCTGGGGACACACGGTGAGTTCAGGACCGCCGGGCAGGAGCCGGGGCTGGTGGTCTGCACCAGCACTCGGGAGGCTGAGGCGGGAGGATCACTTGAGCCCAGGAGTTCAAGGCCAGCCTGGGCAATACAGGGAGAAAGACATGGAGATGGAGATCGGGGTGTGGAGAGAACAAAGCCGGGCCAGAACGGGGCCAAGTGGGGACACGCGGGCCTTGTCCCCTGTCTTTGGGAATCAGGTCCTATCCCCTCCCCGGGCTGCCGCCCCCACTGCCTGCTCGGAGAGCGGGTTCGGATCCCCGTCTTCACAGGCTCGGCCCCAGGGCTCCTGGCCTCAAGCAGGCCGAGGCGCCAAGAGCCAAGGAGGGGACCCTGTCCCACGCCGGGCGACACCCGACAGGGAGGAGGGGAAGGAAAGGGACTGCCGGTGTCGCAGACCCAGTCGCCTTCGCCTCGGAGGCGGGGCGGGGGGGGCCGTGGTTCCCATCCGAGCAGCCAGCGGCCGGCCGAGAAGGGATACACAGGCGCAGGGGCGGGCGCCCAGGCAGGAGAAAGCGGAGCGGGACCTCTCCCTGACTCGCCTCTGGCGGTGGGTGGCAGCTGGGCCCAAGGGAGCCGTGTGCTTGCGGGGGACACGTGCATCCGGTCCCCTTGGCAGCCACACTTCTCGTGGTGAATCAGTAAATTGGAAGCAGACACTTCGCGGAGAAGCAGTACGAGTGACTAAGAAGCACACGCGAAAGTAAGGCAGCTCATCCTCAGTATTCAAAGAAACGTAAATTTAAACCAAACCCAGGCTGATTGCAGCCAGCAGCGACGGAGAAAGGATTTCTCTTTTCCAGGTGACGCGCGTTGCTAGGAGACGTCGGAGCGGGGTGGGGCTCCCGGACTGGGGTGGGGGGCGGCCGGGTGGCCACGTTGGGTGTCACCCACAGGGCCTTGTCAGTCTTCACTGGCCGTGTACGGTGCTGAGACGGGACCCGGGCCTTCGTGTGCCAGGCGACCACCCCACTCTGAGCTGCACCCCAGCCTTCAAGTTTCCCCACCCTCGGAGGCCGGCTGCAGGGGGCTCTCCGGGTGGGCCGCCCTAAGGTGGGGCCGCGGAGATGCCCCCCTCCAGAGGGTCCAGTGGTTCAGACCTCGAGGCAGGTGAAGACCACTTTTGGGTGAGCTGGATACAGACAGAAGGGTGGGAAGGCAGGGGAGGAGGGCCAGCTGCCCACTTGTTGGGCTTGTAGAGATCACCATCACATGGGGAGCCCCCCGCCTGGTCTGACTGATCGGGGAGGGGCCTCCACACAATATTTTTAAAAAGCACATGGGGGGCACAGAGGGGCAGTAGTGCACACGGGTAATCCCAGCAGTTTGGGAGGCTGAAGCAGGAGGATTCCAAGTGTGAGCCCAGCCTGCAACTTAAGGACTCAGCAAGACTCTTTCTCAAAAAATAAAAAAGGGCTGGGGATATAGCTCAGTGTGAAGGTCAATTCTGAGTACTGCCAAAAACAAACCAAAAAACCACCCCCAAACATGCATCCCAAGTATTTACAAGTATTTATTTCAACAGTGCCGCCTGGATTGAGAACCAGAGAACCATTAGGAAAGTGGAAAAGAAGAAACGTATGTCACGGTGCATTAAGAGCGCCACATGAGGGTCATAAACAGCAGGTTCCAGGGCAAGAGTGGTCATTTATCTCTCCCTTTACCTGATTCTTTTTTTTAAAAGAAATTGTTTAAATTAATTAAGTTTTAAATAGACACAGGAGACTTGTGCACACTTACGGGATTCAGTGTGAACTCTCTGTACGAGTATGCACTGTGCAACAGTCAACTCAGGTCAGCGAGGCCACTGTTACCTCAAACTTCTGTCACCCTTTGTGGGGGGACATCCCGGAGCCTGTCTTTCACTCTTATGTATTTATCCGGTGCCAGGTATCAAACCCAGGCCTCTCACATGCTAGGCACGTGTTCTACCACTGAGCCACACCCCCCAGCCCCTCTTCTAGCTATTTTATGGCTAACACGATTGCCCTTTTGTTCTTTTCTCTGTAAAACAAAGATTGTAGCTGGGCGTGGTGTCACACATCTGTGATTCCAGCATTCTAGGAGGCTGAGGCAGGAGGATCCCAATGCAAGGCCAGCCTGGAGAACTTAGCGAGAACCTGTCTCAACATTATTTAAAAAGTTAAAAAGGGCCAGGGATGTAGCTGAATGGGAAGGCCCTGGGTTCAGTCCCTCGTGCCAAAACCCAAAAATGTCCCCCATCCTGGCGTGAAAGGGCTCTGAGAGCTGGGTGACAGTTCCCACTACTGCCAGGCTCAGTCTGGCAGCCCCAGGTCCCAAGGCCCTGACCCCCTGGCAGAGATGGGTGTGCCCTCAAGGAGCCTTGTCCAGCTAAGCCGAAGCTGTGGGCACCATGAGCGGCCCTGGCCCAGAATCACAGACCAGAGCCACAGCCCTGCAGCAGCAAACAGATCACCTGATCCCCTCCTTTTTCTTTTTTGTTCAAGTTTTATTTATTATTAATACACATTTGCAGTGCATAATGATCACATTCCTCGTGGGGACATCACACATCTCGATTCCTTTCTCATCCCCTCTCCCTCCCCTCCCTTCCTCTTCCTCTCTTGATCCCTTTCCCATTTGAGAAAGATCTCTCTCCCTACTTCCTACAGTCTTTATTTTGCTTTTTATTTATACTTTGGGTTTCTTGTTTAGGAGGAACTATATGATATTGAAGCATGTGTGTCTGATTTATTTCATTTAACATTACAGTCTCAAAGTGCGTCCATTTTCCTACAGATGATTCAAGTTTATCTTTCTTTATGGCTGAGTTGTGCTCCATGGTGTGTAAATACCACATTTTCTTTATCCACTCATCTGTTGATGGACATGTATCTAGGCACTTCCAAGATTTAGCTATTGTGAATTGTACTGCTATAAACATGGGTGTGCACTGATTACTATACTATGATGACTTTAACTCTTTCAGGAAGATACCTAGGAGGGGAATCGCTGGGTCAAATGGAATTTCTAGTTTTAGTTTTTGAGGAATCTCCATACTGATCTCCATAGTGATTGTCCTAGTTTATACTCCCACCATCAGTGTACAAGATTCCTTTTCCCTACAGCCTCTAGCATTTGTTATTGGATTTCTGGATGACAGCCACTCTTTCTGGAGTGAGATGGAATCTCAGGGTTATTTTAGTTTGCATGTCTCTAGTGGTGAGAGATGCTGGACATTTCTCATGTATTAATTGGCCATCTGTATTTCTTCTTCTGGGAAGTGTCTGTTCATTTCATTTGCCCATTTTTGATTGGGTCTTTTATTTGGGGGGAATCTATTTTCTGAGTTCTTTATTTATTCTAGATACTAGTCCTCTGCCTGAGGAGTGGCTGACAAAATCTTTTCTGTTTCTGTGGGCTGTCTCTTTACTCTGTTGTGGTTCACTTTGTGGTCAGAAGCTTTTTAATTTGATAGGATCCCATTTGTTGATGCTTGGGACTCCTCAGCCCGAGGATTTACTAGCTCCTTGTGCATTTAGGAGCGGGCCCTCAGGAGATCTCAGACCTGACTCTACCGGAGTCTGCCACTTCCCTGTGTGACCTCTGGCCAGTGGCTTTGACTCTGAGTATCCTCGGTCTCCTTGCCTCTCATGTGGCTCCTGACGCAATGGGCAGGGTGGATCAGTGGGATAACGCTGGCATTGCTGTGGCACAGGGTCTGGTGTAGGGAATGGTCACTCACAGGCCCCAGCAGGTCAGGAACGGCCCCGCCCTTCCGGTCCCAATCCCAGGCCCTGTGCCTCCTCCCCGAAGGCTGGGGCTGCAGTTGCTCACTGGGTGTGAGTGGATGGCCGGCTTCTTCAAGGACTTGGTCAGCGTCACATTCAGCCGCTGTGTGGGGAACACCGGCAGTGCTGAGCTGACCCCTGCCCTTCCCAGGCAGGGCCACAGGGCGGGGACGATGGCCCAGGCTGTGCACCTCGGGGCCTGGATGGAGGAGAGGCCTCTCCTTCTCCGCCCTCTGTGTAGACGGGGCTGGCTCCCATCCGTCATCCCGGACCACTCGGGGCTGGGTGAGGACTCTCCTTGCTGCCGGAGGGGAATCTGACCTCAGCCCAGTGCAGCTCAGAGCAGAAAGGGACCTGTGGATGGCTTTTACCAATTCCCAGCAGGCCCTTGTAATTCCCATTGCTTTATGAACACACGTTCCCGTTTGCTTTGTTTTCGGGCTGTGATAGGGATGAAATGAATGCCACCCCCACTCCCTGTGACCCCAGAATGACAGGGCCACCGGGACGTGTGCGAGGAGCAGGGTGGCAGAGTGGGCGCCGTCCGTCTGTCCTGCTGCCACTGCCACCCTCGGTGAAAGTGACTCCCACAGGTGACGACAAGCACAGCTGGCCAAGGTTAGCGCCCTGACGCCTGCACTTCGGGTCCCTGGGGCTGACACCTCCTGCCACAGGGCTGCGCATCTCCATGGGGCTCCGGGGCCCTGGCCGGGGGGTGTGCCCTAAGGCCAGAGACCCCACCCCTCCTTGGCAGTGACAGGAAGTTCTTTTGGGGACCAATGAGGAGAAGTCTAACAGGGAGATTGCACAAGATCGCAGAGCCCGGGTGAGCACAGGCCGCCTCTGAGCGGATAAAGGGTCCAAGACCCAGCTCCGCCCTCTGCAGCAGGAGCAGAGGACAGGTCCAAGTCCCGAGGGCCATGCCCCAGCGCCCCTTTGTGCATTGTTGGTTGCCCCCAAACCAAGCCCCCACTAGGACATTAATCAGCCCGTCGCCTCCCGCTACTCCCTGGGCTGAACCCCTCTTCCTGCCGGCCTCGCCAGGGCCACCAGCGCTTCTGGCTCGCTCTGGAAGCCCCTCCCCACGCTAAGGAGCCCAGTGGCTCTGACTCTCCGGCCTTTTCACTGAGCTACATCCTTGGCCCCTTTTTATGTTTTGTTTTGAGACAGGGTCTCGATGTGTAGTCCATGCTGGGCTTGAAGTCACTGTGTAGCCCAGGCTGGCCTCACAGCGATCCTCCTGCCTCAGCCTCCGGAGTGCTGGGATCATAGGCCTGCACACCTCTTCTGTGACCGGCTCACCCCTGCCTGCCTGACTGGGCTGCAGGACTGCTCTGCTGCCGGCTCCCTCCCCGCTTCCCACCCCACTAAATACTGTAGGTGATCATTTACAAAATATCTCCATGTCCTGGAGAACAGCTCCTGGAAGAGATTAAACAGTTACACATTAAAACCGCCTAAGATGCAGGCATGCATAGGCTCTGGGCAGAAAAAACAAGTTACTGAGGTCTCAGGGCGAGGTGGGGGCCCCAGAGGACGCCGGGCTGTGGATGTGGCACTGTCAGAGTCCTCACACAGGGACACAGCACAGCCACGGCTCGGGGAGGGCGATGTCCTAAAGGCAGTGAGGATATCTTACTTTATTTTGTTTGTTTGTTTTTGAGGCAGGGTCTCGCTCTGTAGTCCAGGCTGGCCTCTATCTTGCAGCAGTCCTCCTGCCTCAGCCTCCTGAGTGCTGGCATTACAGGCAAGCACCACCACACCCAGCTGAGGATATTTTAAATGGGAAAGCACTTGCCTAGAATGTGTGAGGACTGGGATTCCATCCCCAGCAACAAAGGAAAAAGAAGTTTGGAGAAAATGGTCCGAAAATGACTGAAGATAAACTCCACACAGAAGTCCCTGACCCTTGGACACCGCAGTCTTCAGAGGCTGGGCCACACACAGCAGGCACAGAGGCCCAGAGAGGGCCATGGCTGGGACAGAGCCAGCCCGGAGCATCCCCCTCAGCTCTGAGCGCCTCCTCCAGCCCCGGCCTGGGTTCTGAACCTCCTGGCCTGGGTTCGGAACCTCCTGGCCGCAGAGCAGTGTTTGGTGCTAGAGAAGGTTCTGAAGGACACTGGGCAGTCATTGCTGCAGCCTGCAGGTAAGCTAGGCCAGAAGGTCAGCTCTGGCTCCACACTCACCCTCCCCTCACTCTCGCCAGGGAATAACTCAAGCTCAGTAAGTGGCAGGGCCCTGGGCTCAGCACTAGAGACCTGGTGATGAATCAGACACAATTCCTAACAGATTAAATTCCTGGTTCAGGGCAGGAGACAGATGGAAAAAGATGTGAGGAAGGTGGTGTCAGGACAAGAAGATTGTCAGGGGACCTGGAAGCATAGAGGAGGAAGAGACTCTTTGGAGGATGGAAAAGGGGACATTTGAGTTGGGCATTGAGGGATGAATAGGAGTTCATCAGACAATTACAGAAGAAACGACCTACCAGTCAGAAGAGCAAGCAAGCGGCACCAAGCTCTGACACCATAATAGCTTCAGGAAACATGGGGTTTGATAGAAATAGTGGGAGGAAGCTGGGAGGTAGCCACAGCAGAGGCCAGAGCCCAAAGAACCCCAAGGGCTGAGCCATGGACAGGGAACGGATGGGGGCAGGATGGGTGCCACAGTGGGAGCCCCGTGACCTGGGAATGGGTGCCTGCTGGTGGCACTTCCTGGGGACACTGGAGGAGCTTCCTAGAGCAGCTCTTACTCTGAGACAGGGAAACTGTGGCCCCTCTGAGGGTCGAAAGCACAGGCATCGGAGTTGATGCCTGGCCCTGGCCCCGGGTCCCCAGATCTGCGGGAGCCTGGGACTGGGTCCCTGTGTGCTGTGGGTGGCCCAGCTGAGGACTTGCAGAACCCGGGACAGAGCCCCTGAGACAGGGCTGACTGTGCTGCTCCGGGCCTTGCTCTTCTTTCTTTAAAAGGAATTGCTTTGCTCTTGGACAGAGAGCCCAACCCGGCCGCCATGGGAAGTTGCCCCCCTCTGCAGCCCCCACTTCCTCTGGGCCGGGATGGGGCGCCTGCTGTCTCCCGCCTGCCGGCTCCCCATCTGTGTCGAGGAGGGGTCCGCATGAGTCAGGCCAACGCGGTTTCCTGTGGAGCTCGGTTTTCCCGCATTGTTTCAGCCTGTGTCTGCACACGCACTCCTACTGCCCTGGGAGCCCCTGTGCAAACCCCCAGGAGGGGGCGGGGGCTCCAGGTGCTGGGCTGGTGTCGTCCCCACCCCTGTGGTGGCAGAGACCTGCTCGGCCTGCTCTCCAGCCAGTGGTAGGCTGGCTTTCTATGTAGCCCAGGCTGGTCTTGAACTCACAGTGATCCTCCAGCCTCAGCCTCCCAAGATCTGCGATTATAGGTGTGCAAACCATGCCTGGCATTTGCAGGGTCTTTGAAGCCGGCCGGCCCTGGGTTCAAATCCTGACAAGCCCTGGTCACCTCAAGCCAGGCTCAAGCACGGTCAGAGGTGAGGGCGAGCGGGCGCAGTGTCCCACGTTCTCCTCGTGCAACTGGGAACCAGGCCTGGAAAAGGCAACTGCTCTGTGACAGTGTGCCTCCTGCCAGGCCTGCATCGCCACCAGCATCGCTTGCTCTCAGACTGTCCCCCGGGGGCCTTCAGTCAACCCCTGGGGTTGCACAGAGTGGACACCGCCCCGGTGCTGAGAGCTGACTATCATCACGAGCTCTGCCGAGAGTTTCCAAAGACAGAAGGAAGTTGCAGGTGGGCGTGGGGGTGCACACCTGTTATCCCAGCACCGGGAGGCTGAGGCAGGAGGATCGCTGTGAGTTGGAGGCCAGCCTGGGCTTCATAGCGAGACCCTGTCTCAAAAAGCAAAGGGAGAAAGGAGAAACATGGGCACCTCAGTCTTCCTCAGCTCTGCCCGGCTCCTCTGCCCCTTCAGACCTGCTCCCTGTGAACTCAGTCCTGTGATGTCCCCGTTGATCCTTGGAACCTGGGGTTGCCCTCTGCTGCTGGGGGAAGTGCCAGGGACAGAGAACATTAGCTGCTTTTCCGACCAGCCTCTCTGTGTCCCCTGCTGCATCAGACTTGGCTTGTTTTGACCCCGACTCCCTTCAGGTCTGGTCACCAGCCTGTGCTGGGAGCAGCAGGGGCTACGGGCAGAGAACACAGTGTCGCCTGCCTGCAGGCAACCGAGTCCAGGGTGCCCTTGTTAAAACAGGCTGGGTCCTTCCCTCACTCACTCATTCACTCAACAAACACTGGAGGTGTGGAGGAGAGACCCTGCCTGGGGTGTCCTTCCTGATGTGCAGGGGGCAGAGCTGAAGGAGGCAGTGTCCACTAGGGGGTCAGAGCACCGTGCTGAGGGAGGCCGGGTGGGGGGTACCTGCTTGGCTCCAGCCTTCTTAAGGTGTAATTTACCTGCCCGCTGGGGTAGATAATCCGTTAAATCACCAGAGCTCTGCAGTCACCACCTCCGTTGGGCTCCCCACAGAGCCCCCTGCTCAGTACAGAGAAAAGCAAAAATGAGTGGGGTCCTGCAGCACGGGCCTCCATCCCACTTCCTCGGGAGGCTGAGGCAGGAGGACCACGAATTCAAGCCCAGTCTGGGCAACTTAGTGACTTAGCAAGATCCTGTCTCAAAAATAAAAAGGGCTGAGGACATAGCACAGTGCAAAGGGCCTGGGTTTGAGGCTAGTACCCGACCCCCCCAGGAACCAGTCTAAAGCAGTTGCTCTACAGATGGAGAAACTGAGTCCCGGAGAGGACAGCGGCCCTGCCAGGAGTGGTGCTGATTCCCAGCTCAGCAGGGTGAGGGGAAACCATGGCTCTTCTGGGGCCGTGGCCAGAGGCTTAACCTTGGCAGGCCTCAGTTTCCCCATGGGCTGGTGTTCGGATCGCCCAGGGCCCAGGCAAGACGAAGCGCAGTGCTGGCGGTGGCCGGGCCGTTTCGCCACATCCCGTCCCCCGTGTGCCTTGGCAACTTGGAGTGGGAAGCAGTGAGTCAACAGCCACCAGCCAGGCACCGGGGCACAGGCGGCTCTCGAAGAATGCGGTGATGGAGCAACCAGCCTTGCTCAAGGCGGCCAGGCCGCCGTCCCTCCTGCAGCCGGGTTGCCCAACCGGCCCACAGCGGGGTTTCATCAGTGGCCCTCCAGGTCACGCAGGACGGCTGGCTCCGCAGGGCTGGGCAGGGCAGGGACACCTGGCAAGAAGCCACCTGATGTCCCTGAGTGCCTGCTGGGTGCCAGACCCTGTGGAGCTCAGCAGCAACCGAGACCAGGGCCTTGCCGAGAAGGCCGAGTGGGGACATGGGGCATGGACCGAACCGCGACTCAGGCTTGGAGAAGACACGGCCTAGGGCTCAGGCCTCACAGCGGTGTCCTATCCCTCGCCAGGCCCCAGGGCAGAGTGGCGCCTCCCATCACTGCCACCGGAGCCAGCTTCCTCCCTGTCCTGACACAGGAGGCCCCGGAGGGCAGGGACACCAAGGAGGCCACTCGCTGTCTGTGTCTGGGGCCGGCCAAAGCCCCGGGCCGTGGGACACCTGGCCCCTGCTACCTGCTGAATGATGGGAGGGCTGCCAGCTTGGCCTTAGCTTTGCACGATGCTTGGGCTAGGCTGTGCTGGGGACCCGGGGCTGTGCAGACGGACACGCCAGGTGACATCCCCTGGCCTGGGTGTAACCCTCAGCCCAGGGCCGAGGCCACCAGCTCAGTGACCACCAGGCCCACAAGCCTCGGCCCACTGCCTGCCACATGCACCCAAGGCCATTCCGAAATGCTGGGGGCTGAGTCACTTGTGACAGACAGGGGTCCAAGTGGCTCCTGGACCTGCAGCCTGGGAAGGCTGAGATCCAGGGCCCAAATCTGGTGAGTGGGGGAGTGTGGGGCTATGACATGGTGCAGGATGTCACCTGGGGAGAGGCAGGAGAGGGAGGAGGAAGATGGAGGGGGAAGAGGAACAGAAGGAAGGGGAGATGGAGGAAGAGGAAGATAGAGAAGGAAGAGGAGGAAGTGGAAGAGGAAAAGGTGGAAGGGGAAAAGGAGGTGGAGAAGGAGGAGGAAGCGGGGTGAAGGAGGGGTAGAGGAAAAAGAGGAAGATGGAAAAGAGGAGGAAGTGGAGGAGGAAGAGGAAATAGAGGAGGGGAGCAGGAAGAGAAAGATGGAGAAGGAGGAGGAAGAAGAGGAGGAAGATGGAGGAGGAAAAAGAGGAAGAGCTGGAAGGGGAAATGGAGGAGGAAGCAGAGGAAGAGGATGAAGGAGGTTTAAAGGAGGGGGTGGAGGGGAGTGGAGGAAGATGGAAAAGGAGGAGGAAGTGGAGGAGGAAGAGGAAGATGGAGAAAGGAAGTGGAGGACGGGGGAGGGGGAGGCAGGCAAAGCCTCTTGAAGCTGCCACCTCGCTGCCTTGGGTCCCCCGGGGACTCTCTTACACAGCGCCCCCAAGTCCAGCTCGGGCCACCGCTGCTCAGAGTCTCTCTGGACATGCTGAGGTCCTTGACCCTGCAGCCTGAGAGCCCCGTGGAGGAGGAGGAGCTGGTGGCCATGGGGAGGACAGCGTGGAGGGGCAGGGCGCCCGCTGCAGCCCAGTGGAGTGCAGGTGGACGTGCTTGGCAGACTGCCTGTGGGCACAGTGACGTCGGCCTCCTTCTCATGAACAGAAGCGGGAGAGAGGGAGACAGAGTGGGCTCCTCTCCCACATGGGCTCCCCCAGCAGTTCCCCTCCCCCAACCCCAACCTGTGCTCGGAGTCCACAGGGCTGGGCAGGACCAAGCAGGGACAGAGAGAGGGCTGTGGAGGGAGGGCACAGAGGCCCACAGGCCTGGGGACCCCGCCGAGGGCTCCCTCCCCTCAGCCTGACCTTCAGGGACAGAGCTGGCCCCTCTGACAGCGGTGGCAGATGCAGCCCTGGGAGGGGCGCTAGAGAACAGTATTATTTTGAGGCAGTGGGGACTGAGCCTAGGGCCTTTGCCCCTGAGCTACATCCCCAGTTCCCTTCACTCTTTATTTATTATTTTTTTAACTTTGACACAGGGTCTCCCTCAGTCACTAAGTTGCCCAAACTGGGCTGGAATTGTTATCCTCCTGCCTCAGCCTCCCAGAGTGCTCAGATGATGGGTGTGCCAAGCTTATGATGGATAGGAATTATTTCTTATCGTAAACATTTTTAAGAGGATGAATCATCACCTTGGTTGAAAAAAAAAATCAGACAAAAAGGTGGGTGGGTTTGAACGGCGCTTGTCTCTCGATAGCCAGGCTGCCGATAGATCTTTGTCTCATTTCTAGCCTCTCACTTGGCACTCTGAAACGAATCCACTTGGAGCCAACAGTTTTTTTTCTATAATCAAATGAATTGTAAAGAAAAAGCAATGTTTTCAGAAGGCGAGGGAGGCAGCCTCCCTGCCCCATCCCAGCCAGAGCCCCAGGCCGAGGAAAAGCCATGGGGTGGGTGGCACACAGGGTGAGGTCAGTCAGGAGCCAGATGGCACAGAAGGATGCCCTGGAGACTCGCGGAGATGGGCCAGGGTCCTTCCCTGAGGCCTCCTGAACATGAAAAAGCCTGACACTGGTCTGTCCAGGGATTTGGGGGACACTGGAATGAGAACATGATGACAGGGACTAGAAGAACCAAGGATGGCTTCTCAGAGGCAGTGATGTTTGTGCTGGGCCTTGAACCATCTGCTGGGGTTCTCCAGGCTCTGTGTGAGGCAAATGCAAAGATTTGTAGGACTGTAGCCGCCACAGTTTGGATCTTGAATGCCGCCCAAAAGTCATGTGTTGGGAGTTGGTGCCACCCATAAGAGGCAGGACTAGTGGGAGGAAGTGAGGTCACTGGGGCGTGGCCTCACAGGAGATACTGGGACTCCGCCTCTCCCTGTCTTTCTCTTCACTTCTGGCCCCGTGAAAGGAGCAGCCTCCTCTGCCCAGCACTCCATCATGATTGCTCTCCCGAGACAGGTCCAAAGCAAGGAGGCCAAGAGGCCATGAACTGGAATCCTGAATCCAGGAGCCAGAGTAACCCTTTCCTGCTCGTAAGTTGATGGTTTTAGGGATTTTGTCACAGCAGCAGAAAGCTGGCTGACACAGTGACCACAGGGGCCCCAGACTCACGTGGGACTCAGGCCCCAGACAGAGTCCCAAATGCTTGAATTTCTGGACAACAGTATAAGCTGATTAAAAACCTGTGATGTGTTCATGTGCTTGATTTACCCACTCTACCCTGTATATATCTACACTTTCCAATAGCATGGCATACATGGTAAATATACACAATTTTATTTGTGAATGAAAAACATAAAATATTTTTAAAAACCATCACAGCAGGGTGTGGTGGCACACTCCTGTAATCCCAGCAGTCGGGAGGCTGAGACAGGAGGATCACTCTGAGTCTGGGACCAGCCTGGGCTACATAGTGAGTTCAAGGCCAGTCTGGACTACAGATCAAGACCCTGTTTCAAAAAACAAGACAAAACACTCCATCAAGTGGACAAGTGTCAGCCGAGATTTCCCACGCACCCTCAGAGGCGGCACTTCTTGTACTGTCTCAGCAATCATCACGACGGTAACCCGTACTCTTCACCCAGGTCAGGACTTGAGCTCCCGACCACCCTGTTTAACCCTGGGCCGGGCTGCAAAGGGCTGCTGTGGCAACCGCAAAGAGACCTGGACCAGTGGGAGCTGCCGTGGAGAAGGGCATCCAGGGACTCTGGGACCTGGGTGAGTCCTGGCCCATGCTGACCTCAGTTTCCCTATCTGTAGACCGAGGACGTATGTGGAGCACAGGACATAAAACTCATCCAGCGCCCTGTGCTGTGGCCGCCACGCCACCACATTGTGCTTGTAACCAAGGAGCGGTGCTGTTTACTGCAGCTTCTGACGGCAAACCCTTGACCCAAACCATTGCACAACGCTGGTCCCGCTGAGTCTTCGCGCCAGAGCTCAGATCCCCTGGGTCCTCGTGGCCTTTTCCCGAGATGCTGAGTTCCCCGAGTGTGCCAACAGGGCCTCCGAGCAGGGTCACCTCCCTGTGCCTGCGGGGGATTGCTAAACACGACCAGGGAGCTTGTGCCAAGGCCGGGACATCCGGGTCCCCCACACCCACCTGTCCCCTCCAGCCAGAGAGACCGTGGGGGTCTGGGCCTCACAACCCCATAGCTCTGTGGTGGGGACAGATCATCCCCTCTCTGAGCCCCAGTGTCGCCCTCTGTAACCTGGGTCACCATCCCTGTAGCTCAGGGTGACGCAGAAGTCAAGGACACCATGGGGTGAAGGCTCTGGCCCAAGGGGCGCTGGCCACTGCCAGTGTCCCGGCGACCTGGGGGAGCCCCATTTCTCTCTGGACTTCAGTCTTTACACCAGGTGTGAGACCCAATGGCCACTGGGGAACTTTGTGGTTCTCAGTGTCCCCGGGCTGGCGCAGAGCTGAGGTGGTCATTGAGTGGTCGGCACTAGACAGGGTCAGCTCTGTCCTTGGCCACTCAGCTGGAGGCCCCAGGCCATGGCAGCAAGGCCTAGGACAGGAGGGGCATCCCCTTGGGGTCCCACAGAGACACAGCTGTCCCCTTGCTGCCACCAACACATCAGCCCTTCCTGGGCCACTTTTAGCCACCTGGGCCTTTTCGGCACCAGCTGGCACTGGCTTCTCTGTATTTGATCTCTGTGTTAACTCAGAAACAAGTACATGCTCTTCAGGGAAGGGCTGGAATCAGCCGTGCCGAGCGCTGGGCCTCAGCCAACTCGGTGGAGATGCTGGGGTGTGGCCCACCTCCAGGACAGCCTCCCGGTGTGTCCCCCAAGTGTCTGCTCATGTGCACAGCTGACAGTGGGATCTCAGCACATGATGGAAAGCCTGGTGGCCTCTGCTCGGCTCTTCCAGGTTTTTGCTTTGGAACCCACTGCCTCCCGCACACTAGTAGGGGCCACCCCTCGGAGCTGCACCCCGGCCACCTCTGGGGGAGGCAGCTGCCTTCGGCGGGGACCCCAGCAGGGAGGTCTGCACTGCCCTGGGCCCAGTTGGCTGCAGCTGTGTTGCACAGTCCCCCGGGCAGGCACTGAGACAGGAACGACGGAGACAGATTCTCTCCTAGACCTGGAGGCTGAGTGGGAGACCCTAGGCCAGCGGGCCTGCTTCCAGAGGGCCCCGCGCTGCATGGCAGAGGCCTGGCTGTCTGCTGGGTGTGGCCGGCATCTCCTCCTCCTTGGATAAGGACGCTTGTCCTCTGGGCTCACGACCATCGCCATGGTCACACTAAGCCTAACCGCCCCCTTGAAGGCCCCGCCTCCAATATGGTCATGCTGGGAATTTGGAGGGTGACAGCCCATGCTCCATGCGTGTGCACCATCTCGGAGGAGACCCTGAAGCCTGTTCCGATCTTCAGATGACACAGCCCAAGCCAATGGACGTCTTGTTTTCTTTTTCCTCCCTCTCTCCCTCCTTCCCTACGTCTCTTCCTTCTTTCTTTGAGACAAGATCTTGCTATATTGCCCAGGGTGGCTTCGAACTCCTGGGTCCAAGTGAGCCTCCTGCCTTAGCCTCCCAGGCAGCAGAGAGCACACTGCCGCCATGTCCAGCGCCAGGTCATTTCTTGATGCATCCTCACAAGCCATTTGGAGACAAACCTGCCTAAGCAGACTCTGTGCGGGGTGGAGTCGCTGTGGCAGCCCCCGCAGCCCACAGGTAACCCTGTGAGGACACCCGGGGTCAAGGGATGGAAAGTATCCCTTCAACAATCTGGGGTGTTCATCCACTGAGAGGGCAGCACATTCTGCTCCTTTTCTCTGTCTCACTCTCTACTGCCTCCTCTCATTTCCCACCTACCTGCACCACACCCTGTCTCAGGCTCTACCCGCTATGATCCCACCCTAAGACCTAGGGGATCAGACTCTGGGGCCACCCTAGGATGCCACTTTTCTGGAAGTTCCCTCTGTGATTCTCTGGTCCCCTCACACCTTCTATGGCTTCTCCACCTGGTTTGCATCCACAGTGTCGTTCCCTCTGGCTCCTGGCTTTGGTCAAGGGGATGTACTCAGGAGGGAGAGGGGAGGACAGAGGGTCTGGGGTTTGCTGGCTCCCTCTCAGGGCTGAGATCAAGCTCTTGTCTGGCCACCCTCTCCCCATAGCTGCCTCCCTTTCCACATCCTGATGACTTGGTCACTGTGAGTGGCTGCAGGTCCTGTTCTACCCTGTGACCTCCCCATACCTCACCCACCCCTTGGTGAACAATCCCTTTAGTAAATGCTCTTCAAACTTCCTGATTGGAGTGTGCTGCTGTTTCCTGGAGGTGCCCTGACACAATTCCATGTGTGCTCCATGCCCTGCTGTGGAGGGAGCAGACACATTTCTCTTGGGTGTCTGTAGAGGTTGCCAGTGACTGCTCCTCCAGAAACCATGTCCTTCCTTGGGCAGTAGACTGGGCAGTGCTTGGAGCAGCTTTCATTCAGCCGACCATGGGGGAGACAGAGCCTTAGACATGGCAGGTGACTCACGGATAAAACCATTGGCTCTTTGCATTCAGTAGACATAGTGATTGGGCAGGCAGTATGTCAGGTGACCCTGGCTGGCCCAATCAGATTGAAGTTTGGAGACTGATAGGTGCTGCCTACAGTGTCTGGTCTGGGAAAACGTGGCTATCCTGGGCTTTTGGGGTTGTGTAGTGTGGGACAGCAGCTCCTTCTCTGCTCTGACTTGAAAATTGTGTTGTCTCTGGGCAAATGAGCCAGCAATTCTGTGCCTCGACAGCTTCTTCTAAAAAAGGGACACAGTAACTGGTGACTTGGGGGAGACCTTGGAATTAAGGTTTATTAATGCGGCCCTTCCGGGCTGCACCCAGAGTTCTCTTCTCTCCTAGGCCCAGATGTGCACCACTTGGGCTGGCAGGGACCTTGGGTGCCAGTTTCCCCCGTCCTGTCCACTGTCAGGTCCATGCTGGCCTCTCCTGGAGCCCTGGGCTCTTTACTCCTCTTTGGGCTCTCTGGTGGGCAGTGAAGGCTGGGTCCCAGAAGGCGTCACGCACTCAGGGGCTGTGAGGTGCCAGCTAGCCCTGGTGATAAGGCGAGGTGGCACTTGGTTCTTCCTCCGAAGCCTTGACAGTCACTGCTGCAGAGATGCCTACACCTTTGCATGGCTACCGCCTGGCCTCTGGGGCCTCTGAGAAGTGGCCTAGAATGAGGGTGTCCCTGGCCATGTTCCCGGGCGGACACCAGAGCTGCTTGTCTGGACGTCACACTGCTCTGTCCAGGGTCGCTCACAAGTGCAGATGCCAATGCCCCAGAAGCCCTTCCTTGTGTGCCTCACACTGCAGCCGCTGTGGCCACCGAGCAGGGCCTCCCCCTGTGCCCTTCAGGGTGCCACCTGAGTGCGTCTCTGCCACCTGGCTCTGGCTGGTGATGACTACCCCACACAGGGGTTTGGTATGCAGTAGGCTCTCAGCAAGTTCTCAGCAGCTGCAGAGGGGGAAACCTCGGTGAGTGAGGGGCAGCCACGGAGCTGGCAATCAAGTGGGGTCCACAGGCCCTGGAGCCCAGAAGCAGAGAGCGGGCTGCTCGGTGGCTGGAGGATGCGGGGCAGAGGCAGCCACTGGGAAGGGGCTGCTGCCCCACAAGGCCACATGGGGCAGGAGGCTGGTCCCCACCCCGGGTCCATGGGATTGCGTGACTCCCGGGACCCAGAGGCGCAGGGTGGGGACCAAGCAAACGCCATTAGCCCTATCTGTGATCTCGAGGCCCAGATAGGGAAGTTTGAGGAGGCCCGAACGGCTCTGCCCAACTGTAAAGAGGCGTGATTGAGGCGGGTCACGGGGAGGTGGTGGTGATTAAGGGGGGCCAAGTCCTGCTCACTTCCTGCCTGGCAGGTCTCGGTGACAGAGGAAGCCGAGGATGGGGATTAGTCACAGTATACACGCTCCTTGCTGAGCCCATAAAACTCTGCAGTTGGCTGGAGACCCCCAAGGGCAGGGCCTGGTTCCCCAGGGCAGGAAGTGGGGCCCTCAGCCCTGCCGACTCAGGTCGGGCAGGTGTAGAACACAGCCCTGGGCAGTGACAGTAACCCAGGCCCCTGGTTTCTATTTATAGCCTCGCAAACACTTCCCCTCCCAGCGTCTCACCTGGTCCCCACAATGCCCTCTGTCACCTCCATCCTTTAGATCTGAGGTCTCAGGCCTGAAACGGGAATGTCGGGGGTGGGGGGCAGGCTGAAGTTCAGACCGGGAGCCTGAGTTCTGTCCCCAGCAAATCTAGTTTTGACTCTGGTGGAGAGAGGTGGGGTTTCCTTGGCTGGGAATGGAAAGGCCCTTCAGCACCAGGGAGGCAGGAGAAAAAAGACTGCCTTGGCCACCCGCCTCCTGAGCCCTGCCTCCTCAGAGTAACAGCTCTCTAGAATAAAACTCTCTAGCAAGTACCCATGGCGACCCCTCTCTAGAGGCCTTGAGCCCCACTCCAGGTGGTCCCTGGGTCTGCCACATGGAAGGGCAGTCACTGTCCTTGAATTCAGAAGACCCAAGTCCGAATCCCAACCTTAGAGTGTACTAGCTGAGTTCCCCCAGCCGTGGAAGGCTGGGGGAACTAGGGGTCCAATCGAATCCTATTTCTCCAGCAGCCCTGGCCTGGAGATGGCACCTGGTAAATACGCAGGGATCCCACGCTGGGTCAGAAGAGAGCAGAGATAGTCACAGTTCCCATGACCTCGGTGGGACGATGGCATGTGGAGAGGGGAAAGGGTTTCTCTGCAGTGCCCTGGGAGGGGAGGTGACCTGCAGGTCCCCTTTCCTGTCCCTGCACTTCGCCTGTCATCTCCTGCTCTCACGGCTCTTGTGCCTCTCCTCCAGCTCACCTGGCCTCTGTGGGATCTGACAGCCGGCTGGACACCCGCCCGCCAGGTGTCCACAGTGCTGCCCCTCAGGGCTTCGGAACTGGAGCTCACTTCTGTTCCCACAGAACAATCCGCAGCCCAGCACAGGGCCAGCCCTTGGCCCACAGCCCATGTCACCCCAAGCACATCTGCTCCTTCTGTCCCCATGGCAGAGGCCCCTCCCCATGCCGCCACTGCCACTTGTCTGCAGGGCCGTGGCCCCCACTTCCCATCAAGCCCTGTCCCCCAGAGAGACTGCAGAGTGACTCTGGCATGTGCCACTTCCTGCCGCTGGGGTTCAGATCTTGGATGTCCTGAAAAGCTACAATGACCATCCCACCCAGCATATATGATGTGGAGAACACGGGTGGAGAACTCCAGCTGAGTTGGAGCGCAAGCGCTTTCCTACTGCGCTTCTCTTTCCCTCCTCGAGGTGACTTCAGAAGAAGCTGTGATTGCCTGGTCATGAGAGCAGAAACCAGGCCATGCAGCCAAGATGGCAGTGCCGGGCACTGGACACCCGCCTGCCCTGCCCTTCCACTCCCACACTGACCAGGCAGTGCTGCGGGTGCCAGCTGTGTGTCTATCTGTTCCACACCGGGTCCCTTGGTGGCGTAAGTCTTGCCAGCCTTATCTGTATGTCCCCAGAGCATGAGGCCAGTGGGGCTGGAGATGCCAGTGGGCACTGCTGACAGGACCTGTCTTTCCGCCTCTCCCAGCCGGCCGGGCTGGCCAGGGCTCTCCCCGGGGCCCGGCTGTGGCCAGATTCTCTGTCTCAGCCAGGTAGGGAAGGAGGCCATGGGACTCAGAGTTTGACTGTAGCCGTATAAGGTTGGGGAAGTGACTTCTTTCCCCTTGCTCATCAAGGTGGGGTACACTGCCCCATCTCAGAGGTACCTAAAGGCCAAATGTAGCCCTCCATCCTCCTTGAAGTCTTGGGGCAGGTAGGACTTCATGAAGTAATCTAACTTCTGAGTGACATGGTAAGCATTAATTTAAAAAGACAGTCAGACCTCTGTATCTGGGTTTCACACGGGTAAGTAAAGTCAACCAACCTTGAATCAAGTATTGAGGGGGTCGTGTCACATTGGGGGTCCTGTAACCCACCTCTTGGGCAATGGGGTGACAGTGCCATTGGCCTTGCAGAGTTGCCGCCTCCCCCAGTGGAGGTGAATGCCACTCTCTGTACCTGTTGGCTCGGTTGCACTCTGGCTGGGGTTGGGTTGGACCAACGGGCGATGTGATGGATGGCCAAGAGAACAGGTCCTCCACCCCAGCTCCCTGCAGTCTCCTCAGGAGCCTCTCTGGAGTCTGGGGAGCCTCGTCCTCTTCCATGTGCCCTCCAGCGCTTGGGGATGTGGGGTGAGGCTTGGGGTGGCCCCTGCCCCCGAGATCCTCCGATGGCTGTGCTGCAGCCCCACCTCAGGCCCTGTGCTCAGCCGTTTCTTTTTTGCATCTCTGTTGCCTGCTGGGGTCCTGAGCCTAGGCCACCTCAGGACCTGCACAAGGCAGGAAGGAGTGGAAGGCCGTTTATGAGCAAAGCTCACATGCTGCACTGGAAGCATGGGGACAGGAGACAGGGGACAGGAGAGAGTGGGAGAGCCCTGGCTAGTGTCCTGCGGGAGGAGGCAGTCTCCTTCACCAAGCATAGGCCCCACCCGCAACCCTGGAGGCCTGGCCGGGGGACAGGGCAAGCTGCCCACTGCCGAGCTGCAGGGCAGCACGGTGGATAGTATGCCGGAATCCTCTGAGGCCCCTGGCTCCAGCCCATCTGGCAGCTCCGGGTGTCCGGGGACCCCAGGCCGCTGACTCAGCAGCTGGCTGGGGTGGGGGCTGGTGGGGAGCCTTGGAGCCCCAAGCTTGCTCTGGCCCAGCCCCAGTTCCTGTAATGAGCACTGGCTGCCGCCTGGCCCAGCCTGGCCTCTGGTGGGCAGCCAGGGAGCTTGTCTCCCTGCCAGCCTCCCCAGGAGGGCCAAGGTCACGCTCTCTCATTGTTGGGTGGCAGGTGGAGAAACTGAGGCTCAGAGAAAGCAGTTTCCCAGAGCCTTTTGCAAATCACAGTTGGAACCCAGGCCAACATTGGACAGCTATTCCGGGGAAGTCTCCTGGTTCCTTCTCTGGCCCAGGGTACTGCTTGTCTGTGTCCTCGGGGCAGGATGTGAGACAGGAGGACTCATCTTTAGAAGAGTTTCAAGCCAGGTGAGGTGGTGCATCGCTGTGATCCCTGCACTAGGGAGGCTGAGGCAGGAGAATCATTGAGAATTCAAGGCCACCTTGGGCTCCATAGTGAAACCCTGTCTCAATATACAATCCCAAAACAGTTTCATGTTGATGGGGCTGTGGGCACATCTCTAGATGCAACCTCTAGTTCCCACAGCAGGCCTGTGTGGCGGAAAACTGGGAGTTTCTTCAACAAGACGAAGAAACTGAGGCCCAGACACTAGGCAACAGGCTGAGGTCGTCTAGCTGGAACACGGCTGAGCCAGAAGCAGATTTCAGCCTTTCTTGTCCCAAGGCTTATGCTCTGCCAGTGCAGCAAGACCAACTCTGCTTCTCCCTGAGACAGCACAGAGTCCAGGGAAAGAGACCTCGATGCAGGGGCTGTCCAAGTTCACAGATAGGAGAGGTGCAGCCTCTCCCGTGCTCCCGATGAGCAAATCCCGCCTGATCTCTGGGGGCTGCTATGGCCAGGTAGGGGTCCTGAGAGGAAGGTGACTCACCAAGGCCTCACCCCCTGCAGGGGCAGCGCCAAGTCTCAGGCCACCAGAGCACATGTCATGGCTTCCAGTCTTGTGGCAATGCAGCCTTGAGACCACTGATTCCCGCCCTTGTCCAAAGCCCCTGGGAGCTTCCAGGGACCAGCCCAGGGCACTGGATGGACCCCGGAGATGACAGCCTCCTGGGAACCCTGGCCTGGAACTATTTACCCAGCTCCAGAGGGGCCGGAAATAGCCCTGTCGGCTCCCCACAGACTTGAATTAGCAATTTTCTTCTTTCTAACTCCTCTGGAAATGCAAACTATGTAATATCGGTCTAAAATTAGCAGCATAAGTCACATGAAGAAAGGCCTGCTGGTTTTGGAGAAAATGTTTTCATGGCTTTGTCCTGAGCATTTGTTCCGAATCAGAACACAGCAGTTGTCCTTCAAATGTTTTTTACTTAATACATGTGGATTGGGACGAAATCCTTTGAAAGAGTCTCTCTCTCTCTCTCTCTCTCTCTACTACCCAGTCCTTTAAAAAAAATTTTTTAAGACAGGGTCCCACTAAGTTGCCCAGGCTGGCCTCAAACTTGTGATCTTCCTGCCTCAGCCCTCAGCCTCCCGTGGCTGGGATCACAGGCAAGCAGAACCACGCCTGAATGTGTGTGTGTGTGTGTGTGTGTGTGTGTGTGTGTGTGTGTGTGTGTGTATGGTGCTCTAGATGGGACCCAAGGCCTTGCCAGCAATAGACGAGTGCTTGCCTCAGAGCCGCACCCCAGCTGGTGCAGGGCACTTTAACAACAATGTTGCCTGTTGCCTGTAGCCAACTCGGGCTGACCTGAGATGAGCACGGAAGCTGCTCAGAGTGTTTTATAACCATTACTGCATCTAATCCCGGCAGTCCCATGACACGGCACGGCCGTCCCGGCTTACACAGGTGGGGAGTTCAGGCCTTGAGAGGCTCAGATTGGCCAGAGCCATGTTCTATTGCACTGGTGAGTCTTGGCCCCAATCAGGGTGACTGCAGTCCATACTCGGATGTTCTTGCAGTGTCAAGCTCGCTGCATGCTAGACAGACCCAGTGCTGCACGCTTTCTCCCCCCAGGACCTCGCCCTTCCCCCACTGCAGACACCCACATCGCTTTAGGGTTCACACATGCTGAGACCCCGGGGTGGCGTGTGTGATAAATGCTTTTGAATAAATTATTCCTGTGGCCTCCTGGGACCTTGGGCTCCTTTCGTCACTTCTCTGATCCTCAGGGTGCTCACTCCTCTCATCAAATAAGTTAGTTGGCTTCTTTCTTTTTGTTGTTGTTGTTTTCCTGAGTCTTGCTATGCACAATTCAGGCCGGCCTTGAACTCACTGTGTAGCCCAGGCTGGCCTCAAACTTGGGGTGATCCTCCTGTCTCAGCGTCCTGAGTGCTGGGATTACAAGAGTGCACCACCATGTCTGGCACTTTGTGGTTGGCTTCTTTGAACTCTTAATTTTGTCCTTCCTTCCTTCCTCCCGCCCCCCTCTTTTTTCCTTTTCCCCCTTTTTTCAGTGCTGGTGTTGGAACCCAGGGCCATACCATGCTAGGGAAGAGGCCCCCACGCTCCAGCCCTGACTTTCTAGAATTTAAGGAAAAGGCAGGGCCTTTCTAGAGCAGGGAAGTAAGATGGCAGGTTTTGAGACAGGGGACCGGAAGCAACCTTGAGGAGCCAGGGAAGCAGAGGCAGAGGGAGCAGGGGACCTCTGGCCTGGGGAACCTAGGTCTGGCTCCTGGGCACAGGGGACGACTATGCAGGCAGTGCCAGGCCCAGGCCAAAGCCAGGAAGTGGATTAGAGGGACCAGAGTGAGTCACCAGCCTCAGGGTGCAGGAATGAGGTGCAGCGGGTGTGACCCCAGGGCAGGGCTGGCCTAGGCTGCTAGTAACACAGGGTGGCAGGGAGGGATGGTGAGGCCCTGCTTGGAGCAATGTCGGGCAATTTCCACTTTGGGAAGCGCTGACTTCCGATTGCAAACGTGATCCTAACTCTCTTCCTTCGGCTATGGCCCCTGGTCCCAAGCATCTCCGGATCCCGTCTAGCCTGGAGCCTGCTGTTCAGGGTGACAACTTTGCCACACCGATGCCTCCAGCCCAGCCCTCGCCTGGCCCCCATATGAACCCACGGCCTCTGAGTGGTCCTGGCGTCTTTAGCCACTGTCACTTCCGCTGAGTAATTGTAGCTACTCACCAGCAGCCTGGGTCCCCTCAGGCAGGGTGAGTCCCCTCACTTGCCTCCCCAGGCAGGCGCACCTGAGGCTGGACAGTATTTTAAACTCCAGCATCCTGCTATTTTATTTAGTTTTGGAGTCAGAGTCTCTCTATGTGGCCTAGGCTGGCTCCAGATTCCTGGGAGCAAGAGATCCTTCTGCCTCAGCCTCCCAAGCTGGGATCAGAGGTGTGTGCCACCACATCTGGCTTCCTCGCTCAGAGTCAGTCCAGGCTTTGACCGTGGTGGAGAAATAGGGTGTGCAGATACCGCTTTCTCCTCAGGTTCCCTATTGTCCCTGTGGTCACATGGATGCCTCCCAACTTTTTTGCCTCCTGACCATTTTGATGACCACGGCCCCTGAGCGTGCTATGTGGAGTACTATGAGTAACTCGGGACACATTTGCTGGTTGACTTGAGTCGCCCTGGGGGAGCGGGAGCAGGAGGCTGAATATAATGTGTTGTAAAATATTTAGCAAATGCTCTTCCAAGCCACAGGGAAAGAGTCAGAGAGATGGGAGTTTGAGAGTTGCCAGGATTTAAAAGCTAATTTAATGCTAAGCATTGGTGCCAAAGAGCTGAGCGGCTCTTCCCCTGCCCTGGTAGTGCGGCCAGTAATGTGGAAAGGGCTTGGCCGGCCTGGAGCCTGGTGGGAACTAAAGGGCTTTTTGTTTGAGGATCTTGTAAACAAGGGATCCCCTGGTCCCCCCAGAACCCCGCCTTGCCAACAACGATGGCACGTTCTCTTTCCTAAGGAGAGCTCGCTGAGGAGATGGAAGCGCCAACCTTCCTTGGGATGTCTCCAGATAGATCACGCGGAGAAAACTCCCCAGGCGATGGGCTGCATTTGGCACTTTCCTTCCAGATGTTCGCATGTCACTTAGACAATGGCTTCGGCCTCCACTCCCAGTGTGGCTTGGCTGTTATCTGCTGTTCTGAGGATTTGGGCTCCAAAGTGACCCCTGAGGGGGCTAGGGAGTCTGCAGTCTTAGGCGCACGCTGGAATGTGCATCCATACCCCATCTGCAGCCAGCAGAGTCTTAAGTAAAGGATGAAAGGATCTTTCTTGATGTTTGGGCTTGAGAGCCTCAGATTCAGAGCTGTGTCTTCCTGGGTAGAAAAAAACCACATGGTGAGATAAACTGAGGGATGGTAACTCGTGTGGGGAGAAACAATTTTCCTGGAGACCCTGTGGTCAAGGGGTGCAGGACAGAGACCACCACGCAGGGCGGGGCCTGGGCTGTGGCTCCACGGTGAGCCCATGCTGGTTACACACCAGGCCTGGCTCATCCCCAGCACCAAACACAAACACACAATGTGGTGGGTTCATGGGTAGTTGGAGTTTGGTGGCATTAATCAGCTCATTTATTAATTGCGCCAAGACGGTCCCTGCCTGTTAGCCTCTAGACCTAAGGGTGGTGCTGAGTTGAGGGAGTGGATCCTAGGGCTTGACCTTGCAGACTGTATCTGGTCCCTGGCCCCTTAACTCTGGCTTCCTTGAGCCGTGTGGCCTTTTGTGTGACGTTTTGCCTCAAACAGGCCTAAGAGCAATGGTGCCAGCCTACCATGGACTAGGACCTCTGAAACCGTGAGCCACAACAAACCTCTCATCCTCTGAGTTGATCTTCTTAGGTGTTTGGTCAAAGTGACAAAAAGCTGCTGAACATGCTGCCTTTAGGGTATGTAGGATCTATTTGCTGGGGCGGCTCGCACAACATATACGGCACGGGTCATTAGCCTTTCAGTTCTAAAAGCAAGAGATCTTTGGACAAACTGTCCGAAGGGGGTGACAGGAATAACTGCAGAATCACCCAACTAGGAGCCAGGAAGTAGCTATTCTGCCTGGCTTTTTCTTTTGTTATTGTTACTCTTTTGCTTTTCTAGAATGTCTTTGCCACTCTCCACCTATCCCCAACCCAACACAATTCCCACTTCACGGAGCCTTAGACTTACTCCTTACTATGCAGTCTGCCTCACTCTTTACCTCTGCAGAACTCTTACAGTGCCCAAGAGTCTGAATCCCTCAGTGGACTCGTGGTCACTACGGTGTCAGCACCTGTTTTAAGAAAACTTACTTTTTCTCCTCCATTCAATTGTAAGTTTTTTTGGCAGATGCCAGATCATAAAACACCACTTGCCCCCTGGAGCTTCTAGCTGCATCAGTGTCCAGTGAAGGCTCGCCCTGGCCAGCATCGGCACCAGCCCTGGGAACAGGTGGTTCTGCACCTGAGGATTCAACCAACACACCAGGATCAAGTGTTTGAAAGAAATAATGTCTCCGTACTGAACATGTACAGGCTTCATTTTCCCTTGTTTTGATTCTCTAATCAACATAGCCTAACAACTGTGGACTCAGCACTCCATTGTGTTAGGTGTTCTAAGTAACGGAGAGGGGTTGAGAGTATATGGAGAGTGGACACAGGTCACATGCAAAGAGCATTTTCTATAAAGGCTCGGATCACTGTTTCGGCACTTTCGGAAGTCTCAGGGTCAGTGGATACTGATGAGTCCCTGTATATTTAAAAGGCCACTGGTGTGTGTGGGTAATCTTTGTCAGAACTTTGGAGAAGGAAGACTGAGTTCTTGGCAGGCCTGGGGCTGTATCACCATCCAGGACAAGAAATGCATACTTTGAGCAGCTCTGGGGCCAAAGTTCCTTCTTCCTTCTTAGCTGTGACTGTGAAGGCAGATGGGGAGTTGAGAAAAGTTGTAAATTGAGTAAAAAATTATTTGGCAGAGAATAAAACTTAATCAGGAGTTCCATTCATATTTTAAATAGAAAGAAGGAAGAAAATAATGGGGGGGGAAAAAAGCTCAGGAGAGTCAATGGAGGACACGAAAGAGTCTTCAAATACTCTCAACAATTTTATAACATGATAAATTTTAATATTAAAAGTAAATTGTAAATGTATCTTTATAAACAATATGCATAAAATAGATCATATTCTAAAACCTTTTCTTTTTCAAATGCTTTTTTGTTCACAGTAAGTGTCGCCAGCGTGGATTCTCCTTGGATACTAGTGCAATCAGCGTTGGGCGCAGGCCCGCTAGTACAGGTCCTTGTAGATCTCCTGCAGCAGCGGGTGCAGGCTCATGTCCGTCTCCGTCTTCTTGATCACCTGCAGCAGCTGCACGTGCTCCGTGACGATCTGCCTGAGGTCTGTCATCTTCTGCAGCAGCTTGGCGAACAGCTGCGAGGACTCCGGGTGGTTGAGCTTGAGCTGGAGCTCCAGGGCTTGCAGCAGGTTGTCCTGAATGTCCTCAATGGGCTTCACATTCAGCAGGCCCGGGCGGTCTGTGGGGCGGAGAGACAGGGCAGCGTCAGAGTGGGCAGCACTGGGCCACTCACTGTGTGGGGATGGAATCTGGCCCCCGGCCAGGCCAGCCCTGATGGCTCCCCCATAGAGCCCTGAAGGAGGGTGGCAGCTAGGGGCAGGGATTAAGAACGAAATGGAAGCCACCACCATGGGAGCTCCTTCCAGGGGCATGCTTGTCCCCAGAAGGACTAATCTGTGTGTCCCTGTGACACAGTATCACAAGGGTTCTTTCCCCAAACTGAGGCCAACTGCTTCTCCCCAGAACACCCCTGTCCAGCATCTCCTTCTGGATCTGTTCTATGTCTTCTACCTACTTCCTGCTATAGCTTCAAATATACTTTTTTAAAAAGGCTCATCCTTTTTGCTTAATATAGTATGTTACTTTTTTAACCTGATAAACACAGTTTTAAAGTACCATAACAGATTGCGGTTTGGTGGCACATGCCTGTAATTCCAGCACTTAGGAGGCTGAGGCAGGAGGGTCACCAAGTGTTTGAGGTCAGGCTGGGCTACATAGCGAGATCATGTCTCAAACAAACAAAACAAAACAAACCCAGACAAAAAAGGATAAAAGAGTAAAATTCTGTTACATATTGGAAGGATTTCTTCTGAGTGCAGAGCTTGTAGGTAATGCTTGTCGACTCTTCTCTACACCGGTTGGGTTCTAACTGGCAAAAGGGGAACCTAAGCTACTTTGAAACTCTGGATGTTTTTCTCCTTGTAGATCTTGTTAGATTGATCTTTAAATACTTTCTTTTTTACTGTGAATGACTTTATTTTCTAATGTATCCCTGCCGATGTTTAAAATTTATGTCTAGTCCAACTATCTGAACTCTTGTCAGTTTAAATAGTTTTTAGTCATGAAGTTTTACTTTTCTGGATGAAAATTACATATGCAAATAATGGTCATTTTTGTTTATTTATTTTTCTTTTCCACTTCCTTTTCTTGCCATTTGTGTTGGCTAAAACTTCTAGAGTGGTATTAAACAATTGTGGGTAAAGAGACTTTTTAAAAAAATTAAGTACTTGGGAATGGGCTTAAGGGTGTTCTACCACTGAGCTACATCCCCAGCCTTTTTTAGTTTTTATTTTGTGACAGGGTCTCACTAAGGCGCCCAGGCTGGCCTTGAATTTGTGATGCTCCTGCCTCGGCCTTCCAAGTAGCTGGGATTAGAGGCCCACACTACCTCCCCAGCCAGACATCCTTGCTTTACTTCTAATTCTGAAGGAGATGATTCTAATGGTTTACCACTAAGTGTGATGTTTGCTATAGATTATGCTGAATGTTTTACTCTTGGCTTTCCAAGAATTTTAAAGTTCTGAATTTGTTTTAGTCAAGAACGTTGGCTGAATTTTCTCAGAAGCTTGAAAATCTCCCTCTCTAGAGAGAGATAATATCTGAAGTGACATAGTTTTATCTGGACCTAGCACGGCGAATGCGGAACAGATTCCTTCACACCTGTCCCGAGTTTGCTAAGATTTTAAGTGGGGTTTTTATATTCTTGGGTGACACTGGTCTCTAGTGTTGTTTTCGGGGCCACCTTCTGCCCGCCTCAGAGCTGCGTGGATGTTTCCCTGTGCTCCTCCTGCTGCTGGGAATTCATCGGCATAACCATTGGATGCTGGCGATAAATCTTTCACTAACTTTAATTTTCCTCCCATTGTTTCTCATCTAGTCAGGCCTTCTACAACTCACACAGACCTTAGTGATTTATACCGAGATAAAGATGTACACCATATCCTTTCACAATCTGGTATCTATTATTTTTATTTATGCTCCTCGAATGCTCTTTTCATTGTGCATCCTCTCCTTTAAAACTCTGATCTGTCTAAAGTTTCATCTACTTTTCCCATCTTTTAAAAATACAGTTTTTGGCTTTATGAACTTTTATATTTAAAAAATTGTAAGTCGTTTTCAATTTTCTAGTTCCTTAAGCTTTTTTTGTAGGTTTGCTGTGTTTTCCCTTCTGGGTCCCCCGCCTGGATGCTCCGTGCCTTTGCGCGGGTTTCTCGAGGCCTGACTGGGGGGTCCAGGCTCCTGTTCCCCTCTCGCTGTTCCTTTGGTTCCCTCCCACGGGCACCTGTCTTGTAACTCTGATTTCACTCGTAACCATGTGTCACAGAGAAGTGTGCCTGCAGATTTCTAAGTAGAAAGTTTGGTTCTTGTTCGCTGACCCTGAGCTTAGAACATAAGGTTTCCTCTAAAGCCTCAGTGGCCAGGTGCGTGCACCACGCCCACCCCACTCCTCCTAGCATCTCCTCTGGTTTCAAACGTTTGCTCTTAGGGGCTATTCAGAAGCACTTTTTGTGTTTTTGTTTTCTGTGACACAGTCTCCCTGTGTAGCCCAGGGGGGCCTTTTGAACTCACAGCGATTCTCCCGCCTCAGCCTCTGAGTGCTGGGATTTCAGGCGGGCAGGACCACGCGCGGCTCACTCTCCTTCAGTCCTCTTTCCTCTTCTCCCCTTCACTGTGTGAGCTGCACTTTTGAACACCTCGGGAACCGCTCTTAACCAGCCCATGGCCTCGGTTCCTCCAATTACCCCAGCCACATGGAGGCACTTCCATTCCACCACCTCAGATGTCCTGTGCGCTGGGGACCCTCTGCCTATGCAGACTGTCGCTCCTGCCACAAGCCCTCTGACCTTCGCGTTTCAGTGCCTTCCCCTGCTCCGGGTAGAGCGGACCGGTTCCACGCTCACGCTCCCTTCTCACCTCCTTCCTCTGGGCCCATAGCACCCTGCAGATACCCAGTCACCGCCATGCCAGGGTGCACTGACTGGGAAGTATTCTTTCCCTTCCATACCGCTCGTCATGAGCATCCTTGAGGGGAGGACCTGGGATCTGCCGGCACCGGGCAAGGCTCCACCCGGCCCAGCTCTGCAAGGTCAGCACCGACCCCTGAAGCCAGGAGGTGTCTGAGGGCAGAGGCGGCCCGGCTGGCCTGACCCATCGGCACACATGACAGTCCCGGGTGGCGCAGCTAACGGCTGAGAAGGCCATGCTGGCCAACAGTCCTGCCTCACAACATGTGCTTCTACTTGGGGACAAGTCCAGGGCAGGGCCCCCCCACAGCCCTATGTCACAATGGCCCATGACTCTTTCCTGTTATTCAAGGAACCAAGCAGAATGCATGGGGCTCCCCAGTGGGCTTTCCAGGACTCCAGTCTCCTAAATCAGCTTTCCTATCTTTTCATTCATTACTGAAGGGAGCTTGTCTTTGGTTGACTTTTCCCCCTGAAACTTCTCTAACATGTCCCACTGATCAGATTAAGCATCATTTAAAAAAAATGTATAAAAGTTTCAGCATTTAATTTTGGAGCCATCAGCAAAAACCTCTCCAGTTCTGAGAAGGAAACAGATGATTTAGCCCTGGCTGGAGACACTGCCCCAGAATGTCTGTGCCTTTCTGTTGGTTGCTGCGGGGTAATGAAAACCGCTGAAGCCCAGGAAAGCAGGTTTTGTGCAACGCCTTCAGGTGCACAGCTGCTGGGGAGCTGCGGCCCTTTGCACGCCTGTGCTATGGTGGCGGCTACAGAGAGGACAGGAGCTGGGCCTGCACCCCTGGACGGGATCCCGGCCTCTTCCCCCTCCTCCTTCCTTGGGCCAGGAGTCCTGCTGCAGAGGGGGCACTAACCCAGGAGACCTCCTCCCCTACACGACCAAACCCGCAGGCCGGAGGCGGGGGCCTTGCTGGGAACACTTGGCCACTGCAGCCAAATGGCTCCTCCTGCAGGGGGATCTGGCCTGCATTTTCAACCCCTCTTCACAACGGGATGGTGATCCTGGCTGAGGCTGCGTGGCCGTGGAGTCAGATCTCTCCAGTGACAAGTTCCATCATTTACTCCCGCTCCTGCTGTCCCAGATGGAGCCTCTGTCGGGGGGAAGAAGCCTCAGAGTCCGACGCTAGGACCTCGGAGCACACAGATCCAACCCCTCCTCTGCACGCTACATGGGTGGGATTCACTCAAATCCCTAAATCAAATCTGAAATCCCTAATTCAAAAGGTCTAAAATGCCTTTGCATTTCTAATTCCCTCCAGGATGTAATTCACGTAATCCAACTGGGGAAATAAACTTGAAAATCAAATTAGAAAAGTGTACCAATTGGCTTGCACATGAAACTGAGAACAACCGGCTTGTTTAAAAACAAAACCAAAGCCAGCCTCCTTTCTGGTCTTAAGCAAGGCCTAGCACTGGGGTCAAGGCAAAGGTGACTGTTCCGGCCCTCCATGGCTCCAAGGCCTCCCTTGCTCCTCCTCCAGTCTCTCCCCTGACACACAGGCCTCTCCTGAGCTAAGTCACAGAGGGGGACAGTCAGAGCACACCAGTGCTGGCTCAGTGCTTGCCCGGACCCTCAGGCAGGGCCACAGTGTCCCCTGTGCCTAGGCCAGGCCCTGTGGGAAAGGGCTGCTGACTCATGCAGTCCCCCAGGCTGGACTCAATTACTACCCCGTGCTTGCTCCCCAGGCGGCAGAGACTTGGGAAAGAAACCTTTCCGGTCTCTGTCCTCGCAGTCCTGGAACTGATTAGAGCTCTGTTGATGAGGGCAGATCCACAGCGCTTCTGTGGTACAGACCCCGCTCCCTGGCCTCAGAGAGTCCTGCTCTGGCCCTCCTGTGTTGGCCACCTCGGCAGGGTTTGAGCCCAGGCTCAGCTAGGGACTGGGGTACCATGGGGGTTTCCCCAGGGAGCCACCATCCAGGCTTTTTCCCGTCTGTACTCTTGACAGAGACTTTTCTGCAAGGCCTGTGCTTGGGACATTCAGGAAAAAGCATCCATGGGCAGGGTGGCTGTGCATGGATCCAGAGGGGACAGGGGACAGATGACTCAGGACAGGGCTAGCACTGCAGGAGGTGGAGCTCTTGGGGGCTCAGCAAGGTACAATTCAATTCCTTTTTTTTTTTTTAAGACGGGGTCTTGTTATATAGTCCAAGCTGGCCTTAAACTTGTGGTGACCCTCTGCCTCAGCCTCCTACGTGCTGGGATTACAGGCATGGGCCACAACACCTGGCTCATTCAACTTCCTCTTACACTTCCTCTTTCATGTCCTTCATTGCTTCCCAAGTTCACAGCCAGGTCCAGAAGAGCAGTGGATTTGGAAACTGAAGACTTGACTAAGTCTCATCTCCCACTTCCTTTCTGTGCACCTTTGGACAAATCATCTACTCCTCCTGGGTTCTGGCTTCATTTTTAAGACAATATTTCTTCAGTAAGGCCATGGTGAGAAGGCACCAGGCAAAGAGACTTCAGAAGATAGGACTATTCTCTGTGCCTGTCCCAACCCAGGGAGGGCCACAGGGGTGGAGTGGCATTGAAACCACCAAGCCAGCACCAGGGACAGGACCAGGCACAGGGATAGGGAAGGTTTTTGAGATGTTTATGGCAATAGCCAGGATTTGGAGGCAAAAGGAAATAATTTCCAAAGCAGACCCAGGTTTGGGCCCGGGCAAGTTCTGCTTCCCATAACTGAGTGCATGTACGCAAGGTGGTTCAGAGAGAGCTGGGCAGCTGACTCCGAGACTCCCTGGGAGAGGTCACACTACGGGTTCTGAGCTCTGGGGACACGGCCGCCAGAATCACGGCAGACAGTGGTGAGACAGCTCGGCAAAGTGGTCTACGGCGTGGCCGGCCACAGTGCCTCCCGCCAGCCTCTCTCCAGCAGAACATGGAGGGAAGGGCCCGGGTTCTCAGAGGAGGGAAGTGGTCGCTGGGGCTGACAAGAGCACATTCTCAAGTTTGGCTGTACTCTGACGTCACCTAGGGAGATTAAATATAAACTACTGTGTGTCATGGGCACCATCAGTGGAGATTCCGATTTATTTGATCCAGGTGTGACCTTCAAGATTTTTTTTTAGGAGATAAGGTCTTGCAGTATTGCCTAGCCTGGGCTCCAATGCTAGATTTTCCTGCCTCAGCCTCCTGAGAAGCTCAGATTATAGATGCACACCACCATGCGAGGGACTGTCAAGATTTTGTAAAGGTCTGGTAAAAGTAGTGGATTAGTGAAGAACAGTTGGAATTTCAACTTTGTCATTTATTTGCTGGGCAACAGTGGGCAGGTGCCTTAACCTCCCTGTGCCTCGTTCCTCATTTTCAAAGACACACAGCTGGTCGTGGTGATGGACACCTGTAATCCCAGCAGTTGGGAGGCTGAGGCAGGATGATCAGTTGTGAGTTTGAGGCCAGCCTGGGTTACACAGTGAGTCCAAGGCCAGCCTAGACTCCATAGCAAGACCCTGTCTCAAAAAATCAATAATCAAAAACAAACAACAAAAGAGTGACCTTTGAAATTTCAAGCCATTGGACCAGCAGGCTGGAGTGGAGCTGCTTCCAATTCTGTCACACTGGAAGGGAAAGGAACATTCGCTGTGAGTTGGAGTATTGCACGGTATGTGTCACTGCCCTGGGAACAGCAGGCTCAGGGAGGGAAGGAATCGCCACAGCCACCCATGGAGGAAGTGGTGCAGCGGGCTTTGAACTCTTGTCCCTGGGGGGCTCCAAGCCTTCCCTCGGAAGTCCCCCTTCCTGCGTGTGGCTGGTGGGACGTGCTGGGGCTTCTCCGGGCCTGAGTGTCCTCCAGTGGGCGGCCTTTTCACTCTTCCTCCCGCAGAGATCCAGAAGTCCTGTGCCAGGCGGAGGCTGCTCCGGGTCACCCGGAGTTCAGACACACACTGCGAGGGCCGTGGTGATAAAGGCCCGATCAGCTCAGCGGCACTGACAGGCTGGTGGGACCATCCCCAGGCCTGGGGTGTGGGGACGGTGACTCAGCAGTGTGACTCTCAGTGCCGGGCTCACATCAGGCCTTGGCACTGAGGAGGTGGCGGCCTCGCCCACTGGGTGGAGGAGGAAGTTGTGCTCCCAAAGCCTTCGAAGATAAGGGCTTTCCTACAGTCTACACGGGTCGTGGACACGTCCCGAGCTTTCTGCAGCCAGAGACGTTTACGCTTTGTGGAGTGAGCTGCACCTCTTCCCGCCCTGAGCCACCCCCCGGCGCTCCTGGTTTTAGTAGCTGTGCCAGGCCAGAAGCCAGCATCCCCTGGCACACCTGGGCACGAGGGCTTGGAGAGCGTGAGCTTGGGGCTATTTCCAGAGAACTCAAACTGAGGCATTGTTCAAAGCCACCCTGCCAACTGCTGCGTGTGCGTGCGCACGCGTGCGCACACACACACGCACACACACACACACACGCTGACGGCACCCACTGCGACCTACCCTATTAACACACGATGCTAAGATGCAACTTTCACCCAGGCGGGGGGGGGCACCCCATAATGACCCTAGCTGTCCTGCTCCAGGATCTGGACACCATGTTTATTTCCAGCATCATCAGAGGAGTCAGAGGAGCAATGGTGGTGGTAGAAGAGGAAGTCAAGTCTTTAGCTGGTGCAGGAGGGGGAGAAGGGGCCAGAGCTAGGGTGCAGTTTGGGGTGCAGCATGTGGGGTGCTGCACATGCCCGGGGTTCTGGTCACTTCTCCGGCACCAGAAACAGGGAGGGATGAAGGAGGACAGTTGGCCTACTGTTCTCTGAGCTTCAAGAACAGCACAGGCCCATGGAGGCAGGTGGACTCTGCCGCTTTAGAGAAAATGCTATCCATTGTAACCAGGGGAATGTGTGTGTAGTAAAATGGAAGGACAATGTTCTCCATGTTAGAGTCAGGAATACAGTACACTCAAGATTTTGAAAAGCAGCCAGGCATGATAGGACACACCTGTAATCCCAGCACTTGGGAGGCTGAGGCAGGAGGATCTCCACAAGTCCAAGGCTAGCCTGGGGCTATACAGTGAGTTCAAAGCCAGCCTGAAATACATAGCAAGATCCTGTTTTTGTTTTTTTAAAGATTTTTTTTTTAGGGAGGTGTTTTTTGAGAGAGTCTCAGATTGGCCTTAAACTCATTCTGTAGCCCAGGCTGGCCTCGAACTCAAAGCAATCCTCCTGACTCAGCCTCCCGAGTGCTGGGATTACAAACATGTGCTACCTTGCCCAGACTTTTTAAAGATTTTGAAGGATGCAGGGACCCTGTAGGTCCTGTGAGCTGGCAAGAGGTACCCGCTGCCCCACATAGCCCCAGACCAGCCGCTTTGTTTTCTTCAAGGTGGGAAGAGATGAAGGTACCAGATGGTACTTTAAGTTTTTCATTTTTCTCACAAATCCTGCAACCACTTATCTATGTTAGGGCGGTATAATATGGTATCTGATTAGGTGGGATGTGTTTGCTTAGCTCTTTACAGTTTGCCATTTCTGTTGGGAGTTCTGCACATAGCCAGTGCCTAGGGCTCTGGGACAGAGCTGACCCCTGCACCAGCCTTCAGGCTCAGCTCCGCCCCGAATCCACCACGGCAATTTCTAGGACCAGGGAGTAATTGTGGTGGGCTAAAGTGGTGTCATGAGGCCTTTGGATATGAATGGAGAATGTCCTAATTGTGGCTGGAAGGTCTGATTGTAATACTGGGAAATGGAAACTATTTTTGGTAGCACCCAAGAACTGTAAGACCAAGGTCATTAATGGAGACTTTGCCACATCCCCATACATGAAAGGCAGCAGAACCTAATGGTTGTGTGCACTTTCCCCCAGCGCTGGCCTGGAACCCAGGGCTTCACGTTTGCTAGGGAGGTGCTTGCCCTTGAGCTGCACCCCAACTCTGGGTGTATTTTTTACATCCAAGCAATCTGGGTCTGAACCTTGCATCTTTGTGACCTTGGGCAAGTTGCTTAATCACCCTAAACTTCCATTTCCTCCATCGGTAAAATTGGGGTAATAACAGGCCATGTAGAGCTGCAGGAAAGATTAAACAAGGACTACGGATGTGTAGGAGGTGCTAGGCATGCATTCTGACATACAGCAAAGTATTCAACAGATGGTGGCTATTATGATTGTTTCAGATTATTATTCATTCAATAAACATGTATTAACTTATTCTGGGCCAAGTATTGTGGTTTGGTCCTATTCCAAAAAAACTCCAAAAAAAAATTATAAAAGGTATCCATCCATTCTCCCATCCATCCATCCATCCATCCACCCAACCATCCATCCATTCATCCACCCACCCATCCTCTATCTACTCATCCATCCATCCATCATCCATCCATCATCCATTCACCCATCCATCCACCATCCATCCAGTCATGACCCAGGTGAGCTGCAGGGGCCCCACTTTACTGATGAAGATGTCCACTCCTCCTGGGTGTGGACATGTGTCCCTATGGGAACAATTCCTCCTCCTTCTAACCTCTCTCCCTCCTCACTCTAAGAACAGAGGTCCAGAGCTGCTTTGGAGACAGAATGGTGCCACCCTCACTGGGTAAAGGAGGAGCTGCTGCATAGGGGGTTTGCATGTCCATGCCACGCTCCAGAGGGTCACTGTGGAGGCTGGGGACTTGCCACCCATGGCCATTGTGATTTTTGTAGCTTCTCTGTCATTCAGGCAGCCATGGCAATTTGCCTTGAAAAGTACACTGTAAAATCCAGTGAGTTCCCTCCCTCATCTCTTGGAAGTTTAGGAAGAACTGAAATGGATCCCAAACTGTTTTGCATTAGCAGAAAGAGCCTTTTCCTGTCACCGTGTTCCAGCTGGAAGGAGCCCTCCTAGGCTTTTCTCCACCAAATGCCACTGGCAAGGGGCAATGTCCCGAAGACACCCCAGGGCTTGTCAGCCTTCCCAGGCTTCACACTTGGCTTGGGGGCTCACTTGCTAGCAGGGCTGGCACGAGGCTGCAACACTGAATGCAAACACCCCCTTGCTGGGGGCCACTTTGTCACGCCTGACACCATCACCCCGTGTGAGCAGTGAGGACAGAGGCACTGAGGGAAGCTGCTATTTGCTGGGCCTTCAAGGAGGCACTTGCAGGCCTGGGCTTAGTGTGTGGACCACAGTCCCCTGGCCAGGAGGCAGGGGGACAGGGTGGGCAGGGGTGTCAGTGAGGATGCCACCACCCCCAGTTACCAGCACTCAGACAACCTGCAGGACCAAATGAAGGGTTGTGGCCACCAAATGCCCCGAAGTAGACACAAGGCTGAACTTGGTTCTGGGGTGCAGCTGCTCTTTCTGTTTAGTCTACCTTTTGCCCCCAAGTTGGAAGTGAGAGGAGGACGATTTGAGAACTAGGTCTTTCTCAGCAAGCTGGTTCAGGCCCCCAAGAGTGGCAGAGATGATGCACACAGAGCAGATCTGAACCCTGGGTCAGAGGGGATCAGCAGTTTTTAGGGATGAAGATGAATGCAGGGATCTAAGGAGTAGCAGCATCAGTTTCCCCAGCAAATACCAGGTTGGGTTAAATCATTTCCTCTCAACCCCAAAGCCCATCTTGTATCAGGTGTGGTGGTGCACACCTGTAATCCCAGCATCAGGAGGCTGAGACAGGAGGATCACGCGTTCCAGGCCAGCCTGGGCTACATAAATAATGAGACCTTGTCTCAAAAAAACAAAACATCCCCAAAGCCCCCTCTGGGACCTCTAAGGTTCTCCCTGAGAACCTCCCTGGTCCCTGCCACCCTGCTCTTACACAGAGCCCAGTTCCCCCATGGTGCTCTCAGTCCAGGGGCCGAGGCCACCAGGGTGATGAAGGCAAACAAGATGAAGCTCTTCCTTGCATCTGGGGTGCAGGATGATGTCACCTGGGTCCCAGCCAAAGCGCTTCTTCCCACATCACTAACAGAATCGACAGACTTCCGGATTAACTTGGGGGGGGGGCGGGAAGGGCATCACTCTGGCTAAAATGGGGCTGGATCGCTTATTTGTCCAGTGGATCAAAGCCTCTTATTTCCAAGAGTGTTCTCCCTTTCTGGAATTCTGAGATGGGGGAGAAGCTAACTGCGAAACTACTAAACCACAGTCTGGGCTACGGACCCCACACCTACGGATGCCCGCGACCCGACCGGAAGCCAGTCTTTGGGCTGGAAACATCTGCTGGGTGGCACCTTTGCCTGGCCTACACCCAGACATTTCTCTGAGTAAAGAAATCACATTCCGTGAGCTGGGCAAACATGGGGTCCAGTTTATTCCTTCTTATCTACTGCCTGTGTTTAGACTTCTTCTACAAAAGCAAACTCTGCATAGGGAATGATTTGCCTTTTGTGATGTAGGAATGAGTCAATGGTAACTGTTTGTTTTGTTTTGTTTTTCTGAGGAAGTCTAAACTTATACTGGGATTTCTCTTTATGAAAGCACTTTAAAGCCAACCGTGGTAAGGCAGATTTGTAATCTCAGCACTTGGGAGGCTGAGGCAGGAGGATTGCAATTTCAAGTTCAAGGATTGCAGCCTGGGCTGCATAGTGAGTTCGAGGATGGCCTGGATTACATATGGAGGTCTTGTCCCAAATGTAAAAAAGAAGATTTTAATAATCTCTGGCAGGCTGCTCCTTTCAGATTTCTTCCCTTGTGAGGATCACAACAAGATCTAGAGGGAGGCTGTGGTGTGGTGACACTGGCCTGTGTAAGGCTAAAAAGAACTTACTTCAATGTCTCCATTTCAACAGCAAATTTTTAATCTCCATAAACCAGCATGAATGAGATGCAGTAACAGCAATGTTAAATCCAATCTACTCCATACAGAACTGTTTCCTGGCCAATCCAAGATTTTTGTCCCCTGTGCTGGAGCTGGACCCCCAGTGGCCCGAGCATGCCAGACCTGCACTCCATCTCTGAGCTGCTCCTCCTGAGGAACTAAGTAGCTTCGAGTGGCTCACTGCAAATGCCTTCCTTGGTATCAGCACAGGAAAGCTGAGCTGCACAATAAAATCCAAAATGTTCACAGGCAGCAATTCCATTTCTGATAATTTAGAATGAAAAACTAATCTGAATTGTGGATGGAAGTGTACATATAACAATATTCACTACTGCAAAATCCAGAACATAGTTTCAACATTCTCTATAGGTTTTTTAAAAATAAAAAATAATAAGCGACCTAAGCATATATAAGGAGATATATTTTATAGTCATTAAAAATGGTGCCTTGGGGGTAAAAAAAAAAAACAACCAAAAACAAAAAGTAAAAATGTGCTGCGATGCTGTATGAGTTTGGATTTTCATAAAAAGATCAAGGTCTCATATTAATTTTATCTTATCATCTAGATATTTTATACATTACATGCCATTTTAAGAAAATCTATTAATGTAAATTGTCAATAAAGAGTAGTTTGTTTTTTGGGATTTTTTGTAGTTCAGACTGGTCTTGAACTCATAGTGACCCTCTTGGCTCAGCCTCCTGAGTGCTGGGGTTTCAGGTGTGCACTACCACTCCCAATCTAAGAAAGAGTATAGAAACATGAAAACAGCACCTCAAAGAATGTATCATATATATGAAGCTATATGTATATGTGTACAGAAACTTTTCAGTAGGAAAAACAGAACTTTGAAAATCCTGTTTTATTCTGAGGACAGAAATTACTTCTTACATTTATCTTCCTGTACTTTGAATTAGAAAAGATGTATGTAGTCCTTTATTTGTTTTTTGAAACAAGGTTTTGCTGTGTAGTTCCGGCTGGTCTTGAACTCACTATGTAAATCAGGCTGGCCTCAAACTCTTGGCATTCTTCCTGCCTTGCCCTATCCCATCCAGTGCTGGGATTACAGGTGTGCACCACCGCGACTAGCTAGCATGTATAACTTATAAAAAATACATATCAACAAAGAGCATGTAATGACATAGGAAAATGGTTAAGGTAAAAGGATAAACATTGTATATATAGTACATTTGGTAAAAATATTAGCAAGAAATAGATGATGCTAATAATTATATTTCTATTTATTATTAAAAATAAAATATGCCTTAAACTAGGAATGGTGGTACATTCCTATAATTCTACCACACTGTGAAGTTGGGGCAGGAGAGTCACAAGTTTGAGATCAGCCCAATTTAGTGACTCAAAGAGAAACCATTCCCAAATCAACAAAACAAAAAGTTTAAAAGGCTGGGGATGTAGTTCAGTATGAAGGCTCTAGGTTCAATCCCCTGTACTGCAAAATAAATACAATAAAATATGCTTTCAAATATAAACTAGGTGAATAATATCAACTTGTTTTCTAATCTAATTTTTAAAATTTTATTATTTTTCTCCCAGTGAATTTAGAATACACTGAAATCTCATTCTTCTTTGCTAAATTAATCAAAGATCCCAGAGGGTCAAAGATTAATTTAAGAGGTAGATTTGGTCAAAATATTAAAACACATTGGGAATCACTTTCTGTTCTATCACAAGGTGTCAGAGAGTGCTTTATAGGGTGACAGCTGATCCCGGCCATCCTGCTATCCACCTGCATCCAAAGCAAAGCAGACTGCACAGGCCCTGGAGGTGGGTGGTGGCCCCGGCCCAAATCTTTTGCTAGCTGTCATTTGGATTTGGACAAGTGTCCTAGTCACTCTCTTGTCACTGGGACACAGTACCCAAACCCACAACCACAGTTTCAGAGCTTTCAGTCCACGTTCAGCAGACTGAAACACAGAGACGGGTAGTGGAAGGGCCCAAGGAAAGGAAGCTGCTCACTTCATGGCTGCCAGCAAGCTGAGAGACAGGAAGGAGCCAATACAGGAAGACGCCCTTCCAGGCCACGCCCCAGACCAGCTCCTTCTCCTCAGGCCCCGCCTCCTAACGCTTCGTTCAGCTATGGCACCCTTGTGGTCCAGTTTTCTTGCAAAAGCCCTGCCTCTAAGCACAGAAGGTTTTGAGGGAGTCCGGATATAAACCATAAGGGCAAGGGGCAGACCTTGCACCCTCTGGATGCCGGTCCAGAGGACAGCAGTCACTTCCCTGGACTGCATGCATGTGGGAGTGCTAGAGCATGGCCTCTCCACCGCTGCCTGTCACCACACGCTGACACCGGGACCTTTGTGTGGAGCGCTCACCCGAAGTCCATTTCAACAGGGGACCTCTCAGGTAAAAGCCATCTTCTGGCCCGGGTGTAGCTCAGCTAGCATGGCCAAGGCCTGGGTTTGCTCCCCAGCACCACAAAACAAGCAAACAGCCCCCCAAAATAAAAGCAAGCTGCACATGGTGGGGCAGCCCCAAATCCCAGCTACTCAGGAGGCTGAGGCAGGAGAATGGCAGGTTGGAGGTCAGCCTTGGCAATGAGTGAGACCCTGTCTTAAAAGAAATCAAAAGGGCTGGGACATAGCTCAGTGGTAGAGAACCCCTGGGTTCAATCTGGAAAAAAAAATTCTTTAAAGCAATTTTTTATGTTGAGAGATGAAAGAAAGATTTTCTTCTACTCTACCTGGAAGCACAAGAGAGGCTGATGAAAGTCTCATTTAGTATAAAAACCTGGCTCTGAGAGTTGGTTATTAGATCAAGGACTTGCAAGGCCAAAAATTCAACAAACAACTCAAATTGATTCCTCTGCTGTGTTCTGTGGTTCAGATTACTCTTAATCACAGCCAACCACCCCACAAAGGGACCTAAGGGGAGCCATCCGTCTGGGGATCTGCAGGACAGAGCAGGCGGAGGTCAGCAGATTCGTAGTCCTTCATTTATTTCATTTGTTTTTGCTACGTAGCCCAGGGTGACCTCAAGATCCTCCTGCCTCAGCCTCAGCTGGGGTTACAGGCATGAACCACTCCCCCTAACTCCCAAACTCTACAGGCCACAGTAGGGCCTTCTCCATGGCATGTGGACACCAGCTAAGTTACCCACATTCTTAATGAACTGAGGGTTTGATTGGCCTTCTGGGAAGAAAAGGAAAACAATGGGAAAAACATAAAAAGGAGAAGAGAGCACCTGTGACTGAGGCAAAAGAAATATTGTGAGGGATAAAAGCAACGAGCCTAGGTTCCCACAGCCTTTACACAGACCAGCCGGAGGCAGATGGGGTCTCCTCTCCTGCTGCCTCCCCTGAGGGTCAGCGCACTCTTACCTCCACTGAGGATGATGACGGCTATAAATATGGCCAGGTCGCTGTCGTCCAGTTCCAGTGCGTTGAACTTCACAGCGAACTCAAACTTGGGCTCCATAAAGTCACCGAAGGGCTTCCGCAGGCTCTTGAGAAACTCCCGCGTCATGAAGCCCTGGCCCTCGGAGATGAGCACGCCGTCCTTGTTCATCAGCGAGGCCAGCATGGTGTAGATGATCTCGTGCACGCCGTACTTGAGCAGGGTCACCTGGTCATTGAGGTCCAGGCCCACGAAGCCCGGGATGCTCTTGGCGTACTCGGTGATCTCCTGCACGGCCTCCACTGAGCGGAACTGGCAGCCCTGGAAGATGCGGATTGCCACCTCCTTGCTCTGCTCCTGCAGGGGCGTGATGTGCTTGAACTTGATCTTGTCTTCACCCATCATCAGGGAATTCATGTCATAGATGACAAACGGCTGCAAGCGAAAAAGGGCAAAGTGGCTGAGTCGGCGGTTTCTCACCTGCAGCCCATGCCAGCCCGGGTCAGAGAACTTCCTTATGTCCATTGGCTTTGCTAGCTAAATTCTACAGAAAAGACCCATCTGGAGCACCAAATATGTTTCACCGATTTTTATTCTTTCCTCACAACTTATGCTGTTAACACTTCACCTATGACTGGCTGATAGTTCTCGTTTCTGCTGTTTGATGCTTATTTATTTATTATTTATTATGGTTTTGTGTTTTTTTTGAGACACGTCTTGCTATGTAGTTCAGGCTGGCCTTGACTCACTCTACCACCTAGGCTGGGCTGGAACTCTCGGCAATCTCCCTGCCTCACCCGCCTGAGTCCTGGGATTACAGGTGTACACCACCATGCCCAGCTTGTTTGACTTTTAAAATGATTTTTTAAAAAATCTTTTGTTTATCTTGGCTTTCAACAGAACACATTTTTTCATTGTGTTTCAATTAAAAAAAAAAATTCAGCAACCCAGGGTTAGGAAGATCTACTTGAACAGAGAGTAATTTTGAAGTTTTAGATCAAATCTACTCAGATCATAAATGAAACACACTGTACATGTAAAACAAATTTCACTATACAAATCACTCTCAAAGCAGATTAGAAATAGCCAAGAAAACGTCTATTTCTTTTTAAATGCTCTGGAAGCCATCTGTTTCAGCGAGAGCAGATGCAGGAGGCCTGTGGTAAGCACTGCAAAAAGTGGCAACAAAAAATGATTTTGAGTTTTTTTCTTTTTTGGTGACCTGGGGCCGGGACCCAGGGCCTCGTATGTGGTTAGGCAAGTGCTCACCACTGAGCTGTGGTCCCAGCGCTGAATTTAGCTTTTTAAACTATCTGTCCTTATGGGTCGACTAATCAGTAACCTGCATCCCTCCCTTGAGTTTGCAGCAGGCTGCTCTGAAAAGCAAAGTGAGTGGTCAGGAATTCTCTCTCCCTTCTGTCCTATGTAGAGCTCACCAGAGGTGGTGGCCCCGTGGAGTCTCAAGACTCCTCGGATTTGAAGGGGAATGGGTGGAAACTTCCCACAGCTGCCTGCTCAGCACTGGGCCAGGCTTCTGCGCTGCCATTTGGCTTCCTGGCACCACGCACGTGCTCCTTCCACCGCCACAGAATGACTGTCTGGACCCGTGCCCTGCTAAGTCACCCTTATGACTCTTCTCGACTTCCCCTGTCCCCTCATAGAAAGCCCCGGGTTCCTGTTTTTGAAACTCTGGGATAGTTGGACATAGGGCACCAAATCCTGCTAATTTTCTCTTCCAATTTAACAACAATGTGACTTTAACCCCTTGGCAATCAGTGTTGCTCAGGATTTCCTGGCAGTAAACAGTCAAGGACAGAGAAAGGAATCAGCACTTCCATGCCAAGCTGGGCCCAGGGCCTTTTTGTTTGTTTGTTTGTTTGTCTTGGTTTTTTGAGACAGGGTCTTGCTATGTGGTCCAGGTTGGCCTCAAGCATGTGGGGATCCTCCTGCCTCAGCCCCAAATGCTGAGATTGCAGGCATGCGTCACCATGCCTGGCTTCAGTCCCTTTTTTTTTTTTTTTTTTTAAAATCCCTTCAGTATTTGGAAAAAGTGGGGAGGTGGCAGAGAATGTTGGGTACTGACCAGCATATGAACACCAGGAGGAAATACCTGCTGTTGTTTTCCCTAGTTCTGCCCCCAGGAGGCTGTTTTTATGCATTTTTGGAGTTGATTGGTTCTTTGCACTGCCACGTGAATCTGCCAGACTGCAAGCGTGATCCACAGCAAGCAGCTCCCCAGGGCTTAGCCTGCACAGCATCCACTTCGCCGTCACTTTCGAAGCTCACAGGGATCCCCTTGTCTCTAAAGTCAGAAGAGGGCAGGTTCCCTGTCTTCGTGAGTGAGAGCTGAATTGTTAGCCGAGTGTCCCAGGTGAAACGTGCCCTTGGCCAGTCTCCTTTCCAAATGTTGTACAAAGCAAAGGACACCCTTACGCATCTGATCAGTGTGGACAATGTCAGTGGACAACCTGCAAGCGCAGGAGAGGAATAGCAACTTCTGAATTGTTGTGGAGATTTCACGTTCCTAGACTGGGGCTAACAGGGTTCAGACACTGCACCCAGTGGCTGGATCAGCAGCTGTCCTCATGGGAAAAGAAGCTTAAGGTCAAGCAGGGCACGGTCAGGGTGGAGCCAGGTTTTGTGGGCTCCGAATGGTGCCAGTGGCTTCGGCTTCTCCAAGAAAGATAACACATGGGATAACGAAATCTCCAGGTGTCCCCAGAGTGGCGGAAGGGCTCAGTGAGAGGGTCCAGGGCCCACGCTCCCCTGGCTCCTCAGGGACTCAGCCTCTGGCCATTAGGATCCTTGTGCTTGTCACAGACTGGACTGACCTCGAAAAGGTGACCAGGGAAGGACAAAAGCTGCACTTGAACCCAGCATTCTTCCCAAAGAGCAAAGTGGTTTCCGTAAGGGAAGTCCTTTAGATACACTGAATGTAATTTATTTGGATGACGTGGTGTCCTCAGGGCCTGCCCTGGGGGTTCATTCCTGCATTCCTCTTGTTGAGAACCAAGGGGTTTATGGAACAAAAGGGTCTTCAGGAGTTACTGGCGTCATCATTCCCTGACTCTGCAAAAGCAAATGAAGCCAAGACACCATCAAGTCAAACAGTCACCCTTTCTGTTTTGTTGTGTTTTTTGAGACAGGACCTTGCTATGCAATCTGGGCTGCTCAAATTTGCTGTGTAGACCAGGCTGGCCTTGAACTGCACCATCCTTCTGCCTCAGCCTCCTGAGTTCTGGGACTACAGGTGTGCAAAGCTGCCCTAGAGTCAGCGTCCCCTCCGGACTGCTAGTTGAGTTCCCTTCAGAACTTTCTTGATGGTGTTTCCACTCCTCCCCTTCTCAAGAGCATCCTATCCTGGAATGCACTAGAAGTGCTTCTGACTGTGAGTTACCTGAGGTGCCACCAAGTGCTGTGTGTGACAGAAGCTAAGCTGGAGAGCCTGTCAGCTGTGATTCTGTCTCTCTGTTCGGTTTAGAGACTTAACACAAACAAACGAAAACTTATAACGAAGGATTATCCACACGCAAATGACCTGGCAGGTAAGTATGGCTCTTCAAACCCATCCAGGGCCAGCCACACAATTTCTCTGGGTAACAAGGATGCCGGCCCACCGGGTCCAACCACTGGGAAAGTGCACTACATGCGAAGCTTTCCTTCTCAATAGGGAAACTATTATTAATACTTTTGCTGCTGGGCATGAAACCCAGGGCCTCAGGCATGCTAGGCGAGCCCCACCCCTGTCCTTGGTTATCTTTTCCTTATTCTCTGAAAGAAGTGTTGGTCCAGATTTGTTATATCTTTAGCTACTGCTGATGGCTCCAGCAATAAAATAATTGTGCTTTATTAACACTGATACATGGATGAATGATCTCAGGAACCATGGAAACCACCCTGCACTTCCAGGTTCCCTGAATCTCCTGCTCTAAGGACCCCACTTGCCCATTGCAGCTCGCTCAGGGTTCTCCAAAGACCACAGGAAAAGGGACCACTCTGGCAGCAAGTGTAGGATTTAGAGAGAGGTACCCTTCTGGAGGCGGGAGTGGCTCCATCTGCGAGCTGCTGTAGAAGGCACACATGTAAGTGGGCACAGAGACGTTTTCCCAGACGTTTACAACTTCATATTGGCTTCCCGACAGTGGTTTCGCATTTCACACTTTTCCGGGCAGAATGACTACTTTTCCGTGTGCTCTTGTCCTTATAGGAACAGTGACTCCACATGCGTCCACCATAAACAAAGCGATGCTTTGGAACCCAAAGTCCAATATAGCACAAATAAAACATTTTATTCCTTGTTTGTAGATAGAGTGCAGCCAGCGCTTCACCACCTCTCAGATACAGAGCGAAACGTTGGCAGGAGTGCCAAGAGCTTTTCTATTTATTGTTTTATGACAAACCCTGGCGCTGAGGATGGTTTTTGAAAACCACTCTGTTTATTTCCATCAACAAACATGAGATCATGTGACACGACACACCTGGTGTGTCACAGGAGGGTAATAGTCAAACATCGGGAACTTCCAAAGTCCATTCAGTTATCAAACTGCCTTCAAGAAATGCAGAGCCTTGGGCTTCGGGGATCAGCAGGGTCCCAAGAATGGGCTGTAGCCCCAACAGACCACCCAAAGGGGACAAAGAGACCTATGGTCCTAAACTTTCTTCTTCAGTGGACTCCATGGCCCATCTGTCCCTCGCCCTGGGTCTAAAATTCTCAACCATTATTCTTTGAGGCAAGAAAATGACCCAGAGAGGCATCTTATCCCGAAGAGGTGATGCTAAGGTTGATAGGAGGCCAGCGGGCACATTTAATTTATCTGTTTTGAAAGGTGCAAGTGGCCCTGGGGCATAAGATAGAGAAGAAGGAAGCTTAGCTGCGGAGGGAGGCAAACAGTGAGGAGCAGCTGGCCTCAAAACAGGCAGTGGTTCAGTGGAGCGGTAAGATAAATTTAAAGAATGGCCTCTTCAACAGAGTCATTTCCTTTTCCAAGGGTTGTGGGTAATTGGTCATCCACTGAGCCCAGCAGTCTCCCCTGGCTCGGCCCCACCAATGAGGATGACATCAGCCTCTAGCAGGGCCATTCTGAGACCTCCTCCTCCTCCTCACATCCCCCACCCTCTCCAGAGGCCACACTTCTGAAAGCTTTTCCTATCCACGCAAATCTTAACTTTCACTGTCCCAGCCAAGAGATAACATAACACCCCTGAGATAGATGCTATCAAATGAATAACAGGACCATGCTGATAAAGAACAAATCTCCAGTCTCATTGGAAATCACATTCTGGTTTTTTTTTTCCTTGTTCATAGTCCTCTTTCTACTATTTCTTTCCACTGGTGCTTAATTTGATTTTGCAAGATAAGGAGAAAATAGAGCACACCAAACAATTCTATTTCAGTTTTGTGTAATCAGTGAACAGATTATTTTAATTTGGCCCAGTCTCTCTTTCCTTTTCCAAACCTGAACTCAAGGTAAATCTGCCTTTATCCAGATCATTAATGATGTCCAGTTTGGTGAGCAAATATTGAATCAGTGAAAAGCCCTCTGTAGAAAGTCCAGCATTTCAAAGGGCATAGGCAACAGCTCTTAATCCAATTAAGCAAATACAGTCTGAGTAGCCATTACTGACAAGCATAGGTCTGGTGACAAGAGGAAAATGACCAGCACTGGGCTTCTGAAGTTGAGGAGCTTCTAATCAAACATTTCGTAGTCTTTTCCCTTAAAATGGCTTACTAGCTACTTATTCCATAAAGAGCCTCCAACTATCTTACTTTTAACTCCAAGGTTTAACACCAACAAATGGATGGGAATAAGGTCTTAAGGTGATTTACAGTGATTTGGGTTCTGTGTCCTTTGGAACAAAGATAAGAACACTGTGGTGGTAGAGATTTAAATTCTTGACTATTTGGGGTTTCTTTAGGGTTTTTTGTTTTTCTTGGTCCAGGACAATTAGAAGGAGAGGCTTTCCCTGCAGGGATGGCAGGTGTAGAATGCGAGGTCAGAGAAGGTGAGAAGCCAGTGCCTGTCAAGCAAAGGGCCAAGGGCAAAAGCATGGCTGGGCCTGCTTTGGGACTCTGCCCTTGCAGCCCTGGTGCAGGAGGCTGAGCCTGGGCTGCTTCCAGCCAGCAGTGCCAACCTGCTAGGTGCTAAAGGCTGCAGTCATGTCCCTGTGGTCCTCTTTTTACTTCTCTCCCAGAAGTGAGGACAGGTTTATTTCCTGTAGTCAGATCAGCTGCACACCCATCTTCTCTCATGTCTGGTTTTCCGCAGCTCACATTTTCCATTTACTGAGTCTCTAGAGACTCGATTTTCCTGTCACCTGTGTCCTGTGGTTCTGTGGCATTGGAAGGCAGCCATCCTGGCCACGGGGACCCAAGAGACCAAAGGGACATGTAAGAGGTCCCCACTATGGCCATACAGGGATGGCAGAGCCGCTGGGAAACTCATGCTGTTCCAGGACTCCATAGAACAGAAGAAGCCATGCTGAGGAGGTTCCCGGTGGGAGACTTTTTTTGAGGTGCATGGCTCCTGGCTCACTGCCAGCCCAGGGGAGCCTTCCAGGAGCATCGAGGGGTGATCATGCTAAGAATGCTCCAGGAGGGCAGTCAGGATGTCCGCATGCTAGGCCCACTCCTTCTACACACTTGCTGTGGGATCCTAGGACAGAAGGTTTAGCCTCTCTGGACTTCAGTTTCCTTGTCTTTGAAAAAGAGAATAATAAACTGGGTGTGGTGGCATAGGCTTTTAATCACAGCTACTTGGGTGGCTGAAGCAGGAGGATTCAAAGTTCAAGGCTGGCCAAGGGCAATTTAGGAAGGCATTGTCTCAGACCAAAACAAAAAGGGCTGGGGGTGGGGCTCAGTAGTGAGCACTTGCCCAGCACTGCAAAATAAAATAAAATAAAATAAAATAAAGTAAAATAAAATAAAATAAAAATAATAAACAATAATAGCTTTTGGGTGGTTGTGTATCTTGAATATAAGGAACATGCAATGCCTTTTGAAATTGTAGCAAACTGGACCCAGGTGTATTATTGCTAAGACACCACTGACCTCTTTTGCAAGTGGAAAACTCACTGTCCTGATTGTCACTGGCTCCTCCCACAGCTTTCTATCAGCTGAGCCACTTTTAACTAAAAAGGAGAGAGGAAGACCTCATGATGTCATCAATACCCTTGTGAGAGTAGGAGGATCACCCTGAAGACCACAGGCCTGTGCAGAAAGAGCCCGCATCTACCAGCAGGGCTGGGCCCCCTCCTGCACACGGTCCCTTGGACATAGGGCTGGCATGGGGGGTGCAGGGATGGCATCCTCTGAGTGCGCCCTGCGGCTCTCTCTCCTCAGGAACATCTCTGACCTCCCAATCATAGCCACACCCTGCCATAAACGCTGAGGCACAGAGACACCATTCAGGTGTGCTTCGGACAGCACAACTGGAACCAGAATCCAGGTACACTTTTGTTTTGTTGTTTTCTTTCTTTTTTTTTGGTACCGGGGATTGAATTTGGGACCTTGCACTTGCTGGGCAGGCGGCAGAACCACTGAGCTAAATCCCCGGCTCTGTTTTATTGCTTTCTTAGCTTCTACCAGGGAAGAGTTCTGCTTGCTGGAAGACTACCTGGTGATAATCATAACCCATTCAGAGCTTTCTAAACAGCACTGCTCCATGGGCCTACAGATATTTTAAGAGCCCATTTGAGCGCTGGGATGAGGCCAGTGGTAGAGCACTTGCCCAGTGAGGGCACGGTCCTGCAGCAAAACAGTCAACCCAACCCCAAATATGAGCTGCCTAGGTGGCACCGATCCCTACAGAAGACTTCATTTATGTTATGAAAGAATAGAACTTCCAGTTCCCCAGAATGAACAGGGCCTACAGGTTATATAATACATACGTTACCTTATAGGTTAGCTTATATCATAGCTGGAAAGAGCTTCCATGCCCCACATTGAGCTTTTCCAGAGCTGACTCTCCTACTTACTGGATAAGAAAGAGTGGGACCAGATGCCTTGTCCAAACCTAGGCCAGGCTCTTGCAAAGAAAAGCAGGGCTGCCAGAATGGCTGTGGGTGTGGCCAGGTGGGTTTTTGTTTGTTTGCTTTGTTTTGTTTTTGCAGCACTGGGGATTGAACCCAGGCTCTTCACACTGAGCTCATATCTGGCCCTTTTTATATATTTTTTTCTTTTGAGACAGGGTCTTGCTAAGTCTCCAAGTTGCTAAGGCTGGCTTGGAGCTTGCAATCCTCCTGCCTCAGCCTCCCAGAGTGTGTTGGGATTACAGACAGACTTGAGCCACCACGCCTAAGTGGTCCTGAAAGAGGGTGGCAGCATGAGGGGCTCCCAGGTCATCCATTAAAGTTAAGATGACCTGTACATCCTTACACTAGTCTCCATGATTTTATTACAACTTGGAGGCTTTTTCCTTTTTCGAAATAATGTTTACCTATCCTATCTGAAGACATTTCCTGCGGAGTGTTAACAGCTAGCAGTCGAAGCGCTGTGAGTCACTGACTCAGAGGAAACACTCCGCCCCGCCCCTCCCCGCCCCGCCCCGCCCCCACCGGCGGAGGGAGACGGCAGAGGGAACTAACTGATTTGTCCGTCGTCTTTCCTGTCAGGATCGCTCGGGCCTTGGCTTTGGTCAGAGGGAAGGACTTGATGTATGAGTCATACAAGTGCTTGGCCAGCGCCCGGAGGTCAGCACACTCTGGGGTCAGCTGGTCGATGTCGCTGGAGATCTCGGCCAACAGCTTCTCCTTCTCAGCCTGTGGCATCCGCCCAAACCTGATGGCTGCAGAGGAAGAGGAAGGACAGGGTGAATCACTCAACACTCTCTAGCGTCCCCCTGCTTGCCTGGCCCTGGTTCCGACACAGGAGGAGCCCTGCTGTCCCCTAATGTCACCTTCTGGTTTCTGCCCATCACTTTGCTGGTGTTTTTATTTCATGACAGTAGCAGATCATCAGTAAAAGTTAAATTGCCATTTAAATAATGGAATTCGAGATCTTGCCAGGAAGGTCAAAGAGTTTGTTTAGCAAAGGGAAAGAAATATGTTCACTTAAACATGAAATAACAGAGAGCCAACTCCTATTCATCCCTCATGGCCCAATTCAAATGTCACTCCCTTTGTGAGGCTTTCAAGTCCAGCTAATTATTTCTTCCTTCGTCCTCTAGCAACACTCAGTATATATTTCAAGGAGATCCCATTTTATATTGCCTATTTATCCACTACAGCACAACATCCCAAAAGCCATGGACAGCGTCCTGTTCATCTTTGCAGTCCCAGCACCTGATGTACGGCCAGGTACAGAATGACCAGTGCATGTCATGAGCTAAAGGAAGGACTTATGCAGAAGTCAGAGGGGCGCACACGCAGGCTTCCTTCTCAGGGAATTTGTACAGTCCGCTTTGTCTTTACTGCAAAGAACTACGGATGGTTATGTCACTTACTAGGCCACAGAGTACTCTATGCTTAGTGGAGAGAAGCCCTATTTATTCCCTGAACTTCATGAGAAAGGGAATATTCTTCTGAACTTCATCAGAAAGAGAATATCCTCCCATTGTGTTGCCTGTGGGGTGAGGAAGTAGAAAAGCAAAGAAAAGGAAAGACAGGCAGGGAGGCACACTAGGAGCGTGAGTGAGGCCTGGAAGGGGGGAACTGATCTGTTTGTGGGGCTGGCCAGTGGCTCATGGCAGGCCTGGGGTCCCTCCCCAGGTAAACGATTCACAGTAATTGTCACTCTTCAATTCAGGTTGCTTTTCCTTTCTCCCTGCCAATGCTCGCTATAAACTATGACTTTGAAAGCCCTCCTTGGAGGCCTCTTTGGACGCTGAGTTTTCCCACTGTGGGGCACTTGGCTGCCACATCCGATACTGCGATGTGCGGTGTCTCCATGCTAGGCACCCGTCCCTCCTCCAGGTGAGCACCTCCTTGGGGAAAGATGGTACCCTCCTCACTCACTCATCTCCAGTGCTCAGTGGCACGCAATCAATGGCTGTGGAATAAAGGAACGAGCAGAGGGCTGGCTCTTTGAGATACTGCACCACAGGTAGCATTTCTATCGGAAGTGCAGATTCATGATCCTCTGAGCACTCAGGGGGCTGTGTTGATCTGCTTATTTACTTGGTGCTGGGCATGGAGCCCAGGGTCTCCTGCATGCTAAGTACTTGCTGTACCATGGAGCTGCACCCCAGCTGAATTTTATTTTATTAGGTCATTTGTATCCTTGAGTCTCCGATTCATAAGTCCATGTCAGGTGACCCTGAATCCGCTTTATCACCAAATGATCCAACTCTTACATAGCCTTACCTATTGATGAGGATTCCTCTGAAGTAAATTAGCCCTTCTGTAGACATTTTTGGTAGACAGATCTTTTGCACTTGATCCTTTCAAATAGAAGTCTGTAAACTGCCAAATTTTGGTAAAAAAATCTTGTCTCCCTCTTGCTTTTTCCTTCCTCTTTCTTTTTAGTTCCTCAGGGCTGGGGGAGGGGAGTGGGTGTGCACATTCTCACTGAGTGAGGAGTCCATTGGCCTCAGCTGAGACTTGCGGGAACCCCTCAGGGTGCAACCTGTTTACTTCTCCCTGTATCTCTCACAGTTCTGAGCATGGCCACCATTTCTAAAGTTTTCCTTTCTCCTCTGCTGTATAATCTCCATGAAGGCAGGAATCTTGTTCATTATGTTACCCTTGGCACTTAGCAAATTATCTGGCACACAGTAAATTCACACATTGCGCCTGTGCACACTTTGTGTGTGTGTGTGTGTGTGTGTGTGTGTGTGTGGTGCTGGGATCAAACCTAAGGCTTTCCATGTGTTAGGCAAGCATGCTACCATTGAGCTATATCCTCAGCCCTTTACAAATTTAATTCAGTTTTGAGACAGGGTTTTGTTAAGATGGCCTTGAACTTGTCATCCTTCTGCCCCAGCCCCCTGAACAGTTGGGGTTATGAAAACACAACTCCAGATGGCAGATTCCTTCCATCCTCCCCTGAAGCTTTTCCTGACTGACACCCTCCACCCAGACACCAGCCACTCTCTTCTGAGGAATGAGGGGGCAAAGGAGCAGAGTGGGTAGGAACCGCCTGGTAACTTCTCAGGTTGCCAAGTTGTCTACCAGGGACACTGTGCTAAGCCACCCCTACACCCAAACAGGAGTGACTAAAACACTTGGGATTTGAAAAAGGTTCCTAAATGCTGGATGCGGTCGGTCGTGTGCCCACATGAGACCATTACTGGACTTCCGATGAGTTTATGCTAGTTACCAGAGTAGAAGTCCTGTAAGTCCTATGAGTACTGGGTTTTTCCGTCTTGGCTTCTGGGTGTGGCAGAGCAGAGTAGGTACACAGTTAATGTTTGATGAATTAAACTCCAAAATATATCAAGTTTAAAAACAGCAGAAGGAGACAATAAGTCCACTGGGAAGTTTACGAAGGTGATCAGGAGAGAAAGTAGCAGGGAAGAGGTAGGGATATTCAAAGAAGAAACAGTAAGCTGGGGTGCAGCTCAGTGGTAGAGCACTCACCCTAGTGTATCTGTGGCCCTGGGTTCTACCCTCAGTACTCCCCCAAAGTTGCAAAAAGTATGGGAAAAATGAATTCTCATATAACAAAACAGAGGTACCTCGAATCACCCACTACCTTCTGTTCTTGGACTTAGTTATTTCAAAGACCATACACAATTCTGTCTCTTCACCAAATAAGTACTGAGTGGCTATTATGTCCAGATGTTGCTCCAAGCTCTGGTTAAAGTTTTATAGATAAGAAACTATATATAAACACACGTAGAAGTTTACATGCCTAGGAAAGCATTTTTTTTTTCCTAGTGGGTACTCAAAAATGTTAACTTGAACACACAGATAGCCACTTAATATATTGATAGTCATGCTTTCCCATATTTAAAAAAAGTATTGAATTAGGAGATAATAAAGCAAAATCCTTTTCACTAGTATCTAAATAAGATGTGAATTTTCATGAATTGAAGTGTTCCTGAAAGGTTAAATCTTGTGAACAAATTATCTGTATTGTTAAATGACCAGGCTACAAATTAGGTTCAACCTTCAGTGCAAGTAGTTATACAGGTGATTTTAGCATTTTTACACACCAGAGGTTTAGAAAAGGGATGAAAAATGCATCCCATTTAGTAAGACTAAATTTGCATGCAACTATAAAAATTTGAAGTTGTAGAGGAAATAAGAATTTTAACTGTATTCTTTTGTTTTGTTTTACTTTAGTTTTGTTTTTTGGCATAGGCTGTCACTATGTAGTCCCAGCTGGCCTCAAACTCATGATCCTCCTGCCTCAGCCACTCACGTGCCAGGCAGGCGCCACCACACCCCGCTGGTATTCTTTTTTTAAAGGGGGAAAAAGCTGATTTTATTTTTTATTTTAATCGCAGCTACCCACCTGATACATCAGGACTAGCCATGGCATGCTGTTCACCCACAGATGCCAAGCCCCCAAACCCTAATCCCTCTGGATCCATCTCTGTCCTTAAGTTGTTTAGCCTGGTGCATGCCAGGCAAGTGCTCACCACTGAGATGCACCCCTGGTGGGCTCCCACCTCTGAGTGGAGAAGCAGAGAACGAGGGTGGGAGAGGTTACGGAGGTTAGACTGCTGTTTCCTGGAAAGACTGAAATTAGAGCTTCAAAATACAAGACTTTCTGCACTGAGAAGCAGAAATACACAGGCCCACTGTGCCCATATGCATGGGGATTATTTTCCTGCTTCCACTGATGATTCGTCTTAAAAGACAGGAGATTCTCCCTGCCCTGCTGTGAGGCCCTGGACAGAGGTTTGGGCTTCTGCGTGGCCACGAGATGTAGCTAAGAAGTCCACTTTGCAGTTTCCCCTGTGACAAACCAGACATGCGGCTTTCAGAAAATCACTGAACTTTTCTGGTCTTCAATCACTTTAGCTACAGAGTAGAGTCCTTAGGAGTAAAGCTCAGGGTTAGCGCCCTGGATTGTAGAATGGGCACCTTGGAAAAGAGGATCTCTAATAGTTCCTTCCTTTGGCTCTCAGTTTAGCTCTAGAATTCTACAAACATCTACAGTACATGAGAACTGGGGAACACACTCTGCTCTTTTTTTTTAAAGCAATTATTTATCTAGTCTTTGAGGTCCTAAAAAAGAAAAAAAAAAAGATGCATGGTTTCTGTTGTGCAGATTTAGAACCTGTCACATAAAAAAAACTTTCAGAACACCAGTATTCGGTTTCATACTGGGGATAATTAATTACTTCCAAAGGCCTGGGGGCGCGGTTCCATAGTGAGTGCTTGCCTAGCATGAGTTCCATGCCCAGCATTGCAAAATCAATCAACCAGTCAACCAATCAATCAGTCAGTCAATCAATCAATCAATCAGTCATCACCACTGTGAACTCAGGTATCTTGGTTAAAAACCTGCTACTATCAGAACAGGTAGGTTCCCTGAGGAAGACTAGACTTGATAGAGGCTCAGAACATATTAGTATATACTTTACACAACTGGCCTTCACCAGCATGTGCACACATGACAGAGTCAGTATCACCTATTTAGTCCTGATTTTACCAAATAACACTCCAAGCACATGGAATGGTTACCTATCCTGTTTTCTGGATCTGGGTAGCGTTTTAAGAAACAACTAATTGACACATTCTCAAAATGCCCATTTAACTGTGGGGGGATTATAGACAGATGCTACCTAATTACTAAAAATTGCTAAAAATTAAGGCATAGTAATAATAGGTCATAATAATAGGTCAACAAAAAGTAGAAGAAGGAAGTAAGTTGTGCCATTCTTTAAAAAGTTGTGTCTTATTAAAATACTTTTGTCTCTCAACACGTAGGGGATGATACCAGACTTTTGACAATTAGGTGATATTTCATTTTCTACCTTTGTTTCACGTGGCAAGGACACAACCCTATTACTGTTTGTATGGTGTTGGCTGTAAGTCATTTTTTTTCACTGCTCTCTCTTCTTTTCTTTTTTTTGGTACTAGGATGCCTGTCAGGCAACTGCTCTACTGCTGAGCCACAGCCCTAAGCCCTTTACCTCTCTTCAAGAAAAAAAAGATAACAAACAACCCAAATGTGCACATTCTGAGATTTCACAGGACTTGACAACCTAATAATTATCATTTCCCAGTTCCTCTAAAGTAAAAATAAAGGAGCAACTCTGCACCGACATGAAGTTATTTTTCTATGGGGGACCTTTTTCAGATCACTTATAGAGGGCATTTAGACACTTTCCTCAGTTTCTTCCCAATGGAGAAATGAGTGAAACCCCACAATCTCCCTTTCTGGCTGTGTCTCCAGCACCCTGACGTCTAAAATGACACCACAGGATGTCTGCAGGACGCATGTTGCTCTAAGCCACTGGATGCAGTGGGCTAGGTGACACTTGGGCGAGGAGAGAGGTGACATGCACAGACTCTCTCTGGTAAGCCCCCCTTTTTGTTGTGATTGAGACAGGGCCTCACTATATAGCTCAGGCTGGCCTTGAACCGCCCCCATGATCCTCCTTCCTCAGCCTCCTGAGTGCTGGGATTACAGGCATGCCCCACCACACCCAGCTTGGTGACCCCTAGGTACCAGCTCTGTCCTGCCTGAGTAGAAGTCCATGCTTTGATCCAGTGTTTCTTGCCAGCTCCTTGTTCCCCACCGAACGTCTGAGCAAGCAGTCTTCACTCTACGCTCTCTGTGACCTGTTTACTTCCCGGCCTGTAGCCATCTAGCTTGGGCTGCAACTGAAGTGACTAAAACTTCGCTCTTGGGAGACCCAAGTGCTTCTCTCCTGGCCAGATCTGGGCCCTCTCCCTGGTCTCTCCACCATGTCCTCAGCCTTTACCGCCCTGGACCATCTCTGGCTGGTTTCTGTTTTCTGGTTCTCCTACCTTTCTGCTACCCTGGCTCTTTGGCGGTCTCTCCTCCTCAGCTTGGGTTCTGTTCTCTGTTAGTTCTCCCCCTCGAAGCAGGTGCTCCTGATGCCCATGCTCTCTGTACTGAGTATCAGATGCTTACTTTTCTCTTCTTCCTCTATTCCTTTATATATGGATGCTGGATATTCCTCAAGTACCTCAAACATCATTAAACTAAATCTTAATAATCTCCTCCAAACCAGCCCATCTTCCTGTGTTCCTCTCTTTGTTCACTCATTGTATCACCCAGTGAAGCACTTTGAACAATCTCTCTTTTCTCAGCTGCTTACTCAGTGGTCATGGCTCTAAGATTTCTCTTTTTAAAAATTATTATTACTATTTTTTGCCTTTTTGAGACAGGTTCTCACTACATAGTCCAGGCTGGCCTTGAACTCACTATGTAGCCCAGGCTGGCTGTGAACTTGCAGCAATCTTGAGTGCTAGGACTGCAGGCCACCACACCAGGCTTCTGAGATTTCTCTCAGCTCCTTCTATCTCACTCTTCTGGGGAAAGGGGTGCGGGGTGCGCGGGGATTTAGCTCAGTGGCACCGCACCTGCCTTGCAAGCACAAGCTCCTGAGTTCAATCCCTGGTAAAAGAAAAAGAAAGAGGCCTGCTCACTCTACTGGGTAATTTTCCTCCACACCACAAAGAAGATCCTGTTGCTGGGCCCCAGTGTTGTCCTGCAGAGGCGCAGTCCAGGTGGGGAGCCTATGGCCAGGAGGTCTGTTCACCTCCTGGGGGCTGGGATGCAAAGAGAGACAGGAAGTGCTGGGGTCTTAATATTCACCAGGGCCACAGCCAGTGACCTCACTTCCTTCACCAATCTCTGCCTCCTAATGGACCCACCACCTAATAGCATTGGGGGATGGGCACCAAGCCCTCAAGCCCTAAGCCTTTCAGGGACATTTGAGATCCAAACCACAGCAAAAATTTTTTTAAAGTAAGAGGTTCAGGTTTAAATATATGTGACATTCAGGATCCCCTTTCCTAATATGCTCTACTGTGTGCAAGGCATGGAGACAATCATCCCAAGAACGCTGAGCATCACAGAAATTTGTGAAACCATTTCTCTAGATTCTTATGAAGCCACTGACAAACTACTCTTTTAAAGCTGTCAGCATTTTTAAGAAAGAAAAGCAAAAGCCCACATCATTTACATCATAGGACACCCAGATCAGCAAAACTAAGGTTTTGCTAGTTTTTAAACTTATTACTATTTTAATCAAATGTTAACATTATAGGGAAAACCTAACCAAATGACTCAGGTAACACGAGACAATTTTTCTCTACTTTAGATTATTTGTAAACTACATTTCCCCTAAATTTATTATTTCGAATATGAAAAGCAACTCTATGAAATATTCACTCGTCAAGATTCTTTATTTTACTCATCAAAATTCTTAATGATTAAATTGCTCTTTAAAATAAAGAAGGCATATCTTAAAAGTATGATTAATATCATACTTAAAGGCCTGACAGCAGGCCTTTAAAACAAGAAGGACTACAGGGCAGGACTGTGACAATCTGTGCAAGGGCCAGTGGCCTGAACAAGTGACATGGTGCTGGACAGGGCTTTCCCCAGCAGACGGCGGCTGGCACGTGGTCGCTCAGTAGGTGACAGGCGCCCTGGGAGCCTGGGCAGTGGCTCTTTGCTTCTGCTTCCTGTTATGTGGAGCTTTCTTCTGAGGGTGGTGTCTAGGCCAGGTACAGAGTGGACTGTGCTTGGGGTGACTCAGGAAGACTTCCAAGCACCCAGGGGTCTGACCCATGGTCTAGAAATGAAGGAAATGACCAAAATATCTGGTGCATGTGTTCATCTTGATGACTTACAGGAAGATTAAAACCAAAAAATTGTTTCCAATCACATCAAAATCGATTGATACTTTTTTTTTACCCAATGCTGAAAACAGATATCTGAGAAACAACTGTGTTTCCTGCAAATGGGTATTTGAGAAACAACTATGTTTCCAGTGGGAAGGATTCTGAAATCAACTCTTCCAGCACGACTGTGGCACAATCAAGACGGAAGTTCTCCCTGTGTGCCGCAGCCTGGGCCAGAACTGTTCCCACAGCCATATGTTGAGGGTGCCCAGCCCGTGGCTACTGGGAGGCGTGGGACCTTTCAGAGGGGTGGGCAGTGGGAGGACACTAGGTCACTGGGGTGCATCCCTGGAGGGGTGTCTGGATGTGGGCCTTCCTCTTCCCCTTCCACTCCCCAGCCATAGACAATGGCTTTCTCTGCCTCCTGTCCCCACCATGATGTGCTGTGTCAGAAGAACACAAGCCCAGAAGAACAGGGCTGAGCGACCAGGGACTAGAATCCCTACAACTGTCTACCAAGAAAAACCTTCCCTCTCTATAAGTTGATTTATCGGAGGCATTTCTTAGAGTAACAGGAAGCTGACGAACTCACCACCCAGAACCTAATATAGCACTTACACTTTCTGTAGCCAGACTGCTTTGGAAATGTACTTTGGGACTCACCCACACAGCTATCAACTCCTTGCCTTGAATTGCTGAACAATTGATCATAATATATAGATCCGATTCAGGCGAGTAAAAGATATTTTGATGGCACCAAAACAGGTAGGAGGGAAACTCTTAAATACAAGCAAATATCATGCCAGATGCCTACTCATATGGGAAGAGTGTAACACTTTCTACGGGGTAGGGAGTAGCTGGTGGAAAAGTGAAAACTTCAGTGACTTAGGTTGATTAATGATAAAGAGTCAGAAATTTCAGTTGAAAGGACTTAGTGATCACTGATTTCAGCAATTTTCCAATAATATTCCTGAGGGCCCTATGGGCTCTCTGAAGATGATTTTAGAGTCCTCCTTCAAACACATCCAATGTACTGAACAGAGACCAAAGTGCAGAAGTAAAAGTCACGCAGACCAGAGTGAGCTTACTGTGGGGTGTTCTCTTCCTTGAGCACAGTGCAGAGAGCTGGGTGCTGATTCTGATGTAACACGGGGTGCCTCAGTGGTAGCTCAGAAAGGCCTTCCATGTATGGCAACCTCATACCACGCACACCAGAACCACCTAGGAGGCTTTATATTTAGATGGTTTCTTCATCAGAGAAACAGGCTAAACCAACCCAAACCCAGCTACTGAGCTTCCCTTCTTGTGTACAGAGCACCTGATACGTTCCTTCCTGCACAGCAAGCACAGTGACTCTTAGAGGGGATTTCCTTGGTCATGTTTGCCACCCCTTAAAGACTGAGCTGCATGCAACTCTGCTCTTATGACACTTAATTCCTATTGTCTCTTGCTTTTGAAAGAACTAACTGAACATTCTATCAAAGTTGCCCTCTCCAAATAGAATACATTAATTGTTACATGAAGTTTAAAGATAACCTTATTATCAAATTCATGATAGCTTTCTTTGACTTTTCTTGGAGGAGAAAATTCTATCATTCACAGTGCACGGACTGGTCTTTTTTGGGACACTAGGGATGGAACCCGGGGCTGCATACATCCTAAACACATGCTCTACCACTAAGCTGCACCCCCAGCTTCTTAGGAACATTGCTTCCCTGGTGCCGGGGACAGAACCCAAGCTCTCGGGTAAGCTAAGTACATGTGGTACCATGAATACACCCCAGCCTGTAGGCTGGACTTTAAATAATATTTGCCTATAAACAGTAAGCCACAGGGGGTATATTTTAATGTGAATGTGTGGGCTCTACTTGTGAGCAACAGGAAATATATTTTACATCCATGTGTGCGGAGCCTGTAAATACTAGGAATTAGAGTTCCCATGGATGTGTGAAGTGACAAATTTCCAACAGACAAAGCATAAACAGCATTAAAAGCAGAATTGGCATGCTCGCTGAGGCTGTCTTGGTGATAATGACCTCAAAGTCAATGATTTCTCCATAAATATGAAATAAGCATATTGCATTGGGGTTGCATCATCTAAAATATAGCCCTTGACTTGAAAACTTGTCCTTAGGTTTTATGAGGTTTGAAATAAGAAGGAAACTAATGGAATTAAACCAGCAAATTATTTTGCAATCAGTGGCTGCAGTTTCCACAGCCACAGAGCAGATGTGGCCAGTCGTTGAGGAAAGTTGGACCAAATTCCCACCCTGTCCAGTACTGCTCACTGACAGCTCGACTCATAATACATTCTTACCTTTAGAACTGACCCATATTAACAACTCTGATTTTGTAAGCTAATTTAAAAGAGTAGTGGATTGACTCTTAGTGACTCATAAATATCTTGATGGTTTTCATTGTGAAAGCCAAACATCTGCAAGACTAAACAAAAATGAAATTTTTTCAAATTCACCAGAGTCCATACAGATGAAGACTACCCTAAAGGTCATTCTCTTACCAGATCAGTCTCTCGAAATATGAAAGTAAAAGAAAGAAAAAAAATCAGAGCCGGGGTGCAACTCAGCGGTTGCCCAGCACATACAAGGCCCTGAATTTCATCCCCAGCACTGCAGGGGAAAAAAAAAAAAAAAAGCAGAAAATGGACATCAAATGAAATGAGACTTCTGATTTAATTTGATCACTTTGGTATTGTTTTCTTGAGCCCAGAATGATTTCTGAAATAAAACAATTGACTAACACTTGATCAATACAATACTATCAAGTTACAGCTAAAATTTGTTTTGTGGGTCAACCAATCAGAACCAAATGGAGATAAAGAATTATTTCTTCTAACAGGCATACCTTCCATGATTTTTATTGAGTTAGCTCTGCAGTTCGCAAAAACATAGGTCTTCTCAGGCCTTTGACCTTATGTCACAGCCAAGTTCACGTACCAGTTTACATGGGTTATGATGAGGATGGTGATTTTCATGGTGCTAGGGACTGATTGAACCTCATGCATGCTAGGCAAGCGCTCTACCGCTGAGCTACACTTCCAGCCTCACAAGCTAGATTTCAGTCAGGCTTGAAATGTACAAAGCTGTATTCTCTTATGTTTCTATGGCATTGAAGTTTTGTAAAACTTCCGAGTATTTTCTTTCTTCTTTCTACAAGTCTGCGTATTCTCTGAAATCAAAAGAAGTGCTATGCTCATCTTTGCATAGAAAAGAGAAAAAAGCATACATAAATCAAAATCCTGATAGGCCGTTTAAAATTCCATACCCAGAAATCTTCAGGATTTTCTTACATTTATGAGTAAAGTAGAAACTACCAATACATATAAGTATAATTCTGCTTTAAGGCTATTAATGGAACATAAAAATTAATCACAATTATCATCATATTTCTTTTATAGTACTACACATTTTTCCCATCGTCCCACAGATTTCCAAGTCTCCCATCCTCGCAGATGCCCAGCCACAGAGGGACTTGACACCTAAGCTTGAAGTCACTAACCTAAATGAGAAACGTCTGGTTGGCATTCAATATCCAGAAACCTGGCCTTTTGTGGAAAAACTGTACACATTTCCATCAGCAGCTCTCGAGCCCCCTGACCCAAAGGATACAATGAGGACAGGGTACAAGATGGTAAGTATTACCTACCGTTATGAGACATCCCCACTGCGAGGCACTTCTGAAATCGACAGTACTGACATTTATTTCTACTCTTTTTGTGGATCCGACAGTTAAGATCACACCTATCATAAATAAGCTTCAATCGGATGGTCCTCCGGAAGAAACCCTGCAAAGAGATATGAGACAAAGAAGCAACCTTTAAGTCCATGTGACACACGGAAGCAGCGACCTATGGCTACAGGCACACACCAGGGTAGCAGAAAAGGTAGGCTCTGCGCTGGTGACCTGGACAGGTCCCTCTCTGCGACTCAGTTTCTTTGCTCTAAGGCAGAGAGCCAGTGGCTCTTCAGTGTCCTCTCTGTGTGACCGCATTCCCCTCATGTCATTCTGTGTCCCCTGGCTCTCTGTGTGTTTCATCAGCCTGCGCTGCAGAGATCTCTGGACTTAACATAGCGTGTAATTAGTTCAGTCTCTCTGTAAACCATCCCAACAGCTTGCCCAGCCTTTAGAAATGTGCTAAGCAGTTTGGCAAACTTATAATCACTTCTTTCTAAAACACTATCGGGGCCAATAAAAGTCCACATGTGGATAATTTTTTGGAATTCTCTCGGTTGCATAATTTCCTGCAGAATTCATTTCATTTATTTATGTAGTTGACAGAGTGCCCATCCTTACAGTCTATAGACAAGAAGAGATAGCAGGAAATAACTTGAGCAGTAATGCAGAAATCCTCAGAGAACCCAGTACAAAATGGGAATATTTTGGGGGCTAACATTCGGCTATGTTTACTGTGTCTTTTTGAGAGAGCTGAAAACTTTTTTCAACTGGAAATGTCTTCTTACTCCACTTTTGGGGTTCATAGTGTTCCTACTCCTCTGTGCTGCGTGCAGGTCTTAACTCTGTCACGTGGATCTGGTCCTGCTTGGTACCAACAGCACTGACTTGGTTCCCATTGGCACGCACTTGGGCTTTCTGCAGAGCCCTCCCTTGAATAGGTTTGGGGACCTGGGACCAAAAGAGTTTTGGGTTCTTGTGGATTTTGGAGTATCTGCATATGTGCAATAGAGATAACTTGGGGAGGGGACCCAAGTCTACACGTGAAATTCACTGGCGTTTCACCACGTCTTACAGCTGGACAGTGATTTTGTTAAGTATTTTTAGTGTGTATGGTTTTGACTGTATGGCAAAGGTCCATCACAAGGTCAGCTGTTGAATTTTCCATGTCCATCATGTTGGTGCTCAAATATGATGGATTTCAGAGTATTGTAGATTTTGGATTGTGGGGATGTGTAACGTGTATACAGCTCCCTGCTTCCCTCACTATAAGTTGTAATGACGTCTCAGTTCTCCCAGAGCCTTACCCACCCTCCTTCATTCTGGGGCTGTCGCTGTCCCCACCTCTCTTCTGGACCTCTCGGTCTCCTTTACATCGCCCCAGTTTGTTCCGTTTCCAGTAGCACCGACAGCTCTCTCACCTACCACAGAAACAACCTATGATGTGTGTTTCTATTCTGCCCCTTTCTGACTTCTCAATTCCACCCTCAGCCCACCTCCCAGTCTCTTATGGCTTGGATTAAAATTGAATTCTAGTCCTGTTTCTGTATTTTACACATTGATCTGTTCTCTGTTAGAGGTCTTGCCTATATCTTCTCTCTTCTGTCTTCAAGGTGACTGTCCTTGGAATGCACTTTTTCGGCGTTCTTATTGTTTTTTAAGTTGTGAACATTTTCATTTCTTTTCCTTTCTTTTTTTGTGGTACCAGGGATCGAACTCGGGTCCTCACGCTTGCACAGCAGGCAGTGAAACCACTGAGCTAAATCCCCAGCCCGAACATTTTCATTTCTCACCTTCATTCTTGGATGATTATGGGATCCTCAGTCATTTTCTTGTTACACTTTGAATTCTTCTTTGTTTTTCTGTTCCCATTGCTACTGCTGAGAAGCCTCCTGTGAAGTGATTTTATTTGTTTGTTTGTTTGCTTGACACAGGGTCTCACTGTCTATTCCTGGCTGGCCTCAAACTCCCAGCAATCCTTCTGCCTCAGCCTCCCGAGTGCTGGGATAACAGGTGTGTGCCCACACCTGGTGCTGTCAATTAATTTTGAAGATGACCTTTCTTTTCTCATTGGTTGTCTTTACATCCTCTCTTTGTCTCCAGGGTCCTGCAGTTTTACTGTGGTCTGTTCAGGCATAGCTTTCTCTTCACTTATTTTCTTGGACAAGTTTTCTTACTTCATTAGTTCATCAGGTCCAGGACTCCAATGAGATAACTGTTAGAGCTTTCTCTAGTCTTTGTATTTCTGAACTTCTCTTTGTACTTTTCATATTCTTGTCATTAATTATTTACTGGCATTGTTTGCAAACGTAAAAAGCAGAATAGTAGTCAATGAAACCACACAAAAATATGTAATTAGACTAGCAAAGTTAAAAACAAACATTCCACCCCAAATTTCATCAGTGAGACCATTTCTCCACCTCCTTTTTCTATAGCTGAGTGAAGAAAACAGACCCTTTTAATATTCAAGGCCTCTGTGAGCCCTTCAGTAACTACAGAGGTTTGAATTCTAGCACATCCTGGAGCCGGGGATTTAGCTCAGTGGTTCCACTGCCTGTCTCCAAAGCATAAGGACCTGAGTTCGATCCCCGGTACTAAAACAAAACAAAACAAAAAACCGCCTCACATCCTGGGAAGGGCACATCTTTCAGGACAGTGTTAGTTTCACAGCTAGCAACTTCTTTGTGTTTCCTTTCCAGTTCCATTATCTTTCCTTCTGTTCTGTCTTCTATGCGATTTGACCCTGCTTTCCATTGAATTCTTCTTGCAATCAATGTCCATTTCTCTTTGAGAAGTATCACTTGACTTGGTTTCAAGACTGCCTGCTCAGTCCCGATGTTTGTTGCTTCCCTCACACTCTGTCTTTACACAACCGGTGCATAGCTGTTCTGTATTCTGGACCTGGAAGATTTTTCCAGTATTTGCCTTCCTTGGGTGGGGGTGGGGGAGTTTATATCAAAGGTTGTTTGTTGGTTATGAAGATCATTCAAGGTGATGCCCTTTTTATGTACTTGCTGTTATTTTATTTTGCAATCATTTTTTGACCTTAAACTTGGAAATCCTATGGGGTTTAAAATGGAAATTATTTTCTCTAAGGAAAACTTGCAGATGCTTCTGCCAGAAGCCAGGTGCCACTGACTGGAGACATTCGGAGACTACATGCAGAACATCAGGCTCAGTTCTGAAGGCCCAGGCATAGCACCTTCTCCAGAGGGCTCAGAACTCCTCGAAGCTCCTGCTGATGTGGGGAAAACCCTGCCCTCCAGCCCAGCCTGCTGCTCCTGCCTCAGACCAGGGCCCTGGCTTCTACATTGGCCTTGCTTTCTTGTTGTTAGGGAGATCATCAATATCTCCAAGAACCTGTCCCAGCTAGGATCTGCTGGAAGTTGAAGCCTCTTTGATTTTCCAAGTGTTCTGAGGACCTTTGGACATGAAAAAAGTTATGTTTTAGTGCCCCCCCCCCCCGCCCCTGCCAACTGGTCAGTAGAAAGGCCAATGCATAGAACTGTTCTCACTGAAAAAGGCTGGCGAGATTTTTCTTTTGGGGAGGGGTACTGGGGATCAAACTCAAGACCTTGCACTTGTGAGGCAGTCAGTGGAACCACTGAGCTAAATCCCCAGCCCGCTGAGATTTTTCTTTTTGCCACTGTGAACATAGAGTTTATGATGGTCTGTGTCTCATTTACTCTTTTTAAAACTAGTACCACTCCACACAAGGAAAGTAAACATTATGTTCCAAAAACATGTACTGATAAAATAAAAGAAAATAATAAAATAACAGCCAAACTCATACAAACAAGGTAGAACGGTGGCTGTAAAGTTTCAGTTCCACAAACTGAATAAATCCTAGAGATCTGTAAAACACTGTGACTACAGCCAACAATATTATATTGCACATTTAAAAACTTGTTAAGAGGGTACATTTTATATGGCCTGTTCTGGTCAGAATTTAAAATGAAAGAAAATAAAAGTCTAGACCCAGGGCTGATAAACAGTGAGTAGCCCTTAGTCAAATCCACCCTGCTTCCTGCTTTTGTAAATAAAGCTTTATTCAAACACAGCCACGAAACAAACCAAACAAACAAAAAGTAAGAATGGGTGGTTTTAATGCAGCTCGATGCAAAGGCCTGGGTCAGGGTACTCAGTTTTGTGGCCTGGTCACTGAGTTTTTGTAAGAGAATGATGTTACAGAAGATTAACCCTCATAATGCAAATTTTGAGCCTGACTCATAGGATGCCTTTCAACAGTGAATCATATTCCCTTTATTACGATCAGGGCCTCTCAGTGCGAAGCGTAATCACCCTGAAATCACTTCTGCACTGTGATGAACACAAATTCCTGAACTGAATTGTACAGACTCCACTGCGTGCACCTTGAAACTCGCTTTTGCTGTTTTCCTTCTCACCAAGTCCATCATAACCCCTTGCTTTCTTGTCGCTTGGCTTTTTCAAGAAGTGAGAAGATGTAAGGATTTTACTGCATGTTTTGCTGGAGTCTCCAAAGTCTCTCCATGTGACTGATAAAGAAACTCTAAAACAGTACTCTTCGTTACTGTAGACTCCATAAACCTCAGTTTTCATTCTTACTTGTCTTTCTCCTTTTATTCTTTCTTTTTTATTATTATTGTTTCAGTACTAGGAACTGCACCTAGAGCCTTTACACTGAGGTACATCCCCAGCCCTTATTTGGAGACAAGGGTCTCGGTAAGTTGCTAAATTGCCCAGGTTGGACTTGAACTTGCAGTCCTCCTGTCTCAGCCTCCCAGAGTGCCCCAGTGATTACAGCTGTGGAACAACATGCCTGACCAGATTATCTATCCTTTCTTCCTTTTCTCTTCCAAAAGGACTAATCTAAGGAAGGGAAGTGGGTGAAGCAACCCTGCTTTATCAGTTTTTCAAATATCACCTCACTAGAAGAATGAGTTCTTCCCCCCAAAAAAGAAGTATAACAATTTTGTTCTAACCCTTGGGTCAAGTCTGCTGCAGGAAATGCAGCAGCTAAGTTTTCAGCAAACTCTGCTGATGGTTTTGTACCTTACACCCTTCGCAGGCATGGACTCCGTAGTGGAAGCCAGAGGCCTTGTCTCCACACACTCGGCACTCGATGGCCATGAGGGAGTTGGAGGGCTCCTCGGGGAGCCTGTTGTACAGCTGGGACTTCTCGGAATAGTACGGGGGCGACGAGGGCTCCACCTTGATGGTACCTGTGCATGACACATGGACAAGGTCGTTAGTACCAGAGAAACATGCTTTGGAGGCCGGGCCAGCGGCTGCCGCACTTTGGCGACCTCAGGGTGGGGACAGTGCTCCGAGGGTGGAGAGGTCAGGCTCTGTCACAGCCCCTCCGAGCCTCACTGAGGTGCGAAATGGGGACAGGAATTCAGTGCTCGCTTCGGGAGACCCAGAGTCCATGAGACACTCAGGCTCCAACAGACTGCGTGGCCCCAGTGACGCATGCGGCTTGGTGGCCAGGATGAGCTGTGTCTAGCACTTCACACACCAATCAAGCCATGGCTTTTATTTAGATGCTGCACTTCAGAATGACTTTTCCCACTTTATACCCTCTGTCCACCAGGACATCCTGCCATGAGTCAAAGACTTTAATACACAAAACGGAACCAGGAAAATATGAGCAGGGGACGGGAAACAGTTCCTTGCCAGTCTCGAAGTTAGACCACTTTTGCAAAAGACAGAAGGAGCAGTGCTGAGCGAAGGTCGAGGGGTGCCCAGCTCGCAGGGCCCAGAGCAGGCGAGCCCAGGTGGGCGGCCGTGGGGCTGGAGCACACGCTGTGGTTTGGCCCCCATTTTCAATGACAGAGATGTTTTCCACTGCTTGGGAGCAGGCCTGTTAGAGTTCCATATTAGGCTCGAACAGAAAGCCACACTGATAAATAAAACCAACTGTACCATTTATCTAAGAAAAAAACTAGAAATACAGGAAGTTCTTACTTAATGTCAAATAATGGTTGCCAATGACACGGCGGTGGCTTTGGGAAACCAGCACATCAGCTCATGGCAAGATAAAAATCAAGGAAACAGCACCACAAAGTTACATTTTTATCTTGAAAAATACAGTTGTGGTTTTTCTTGTGTCTGATGTTTTGATGTTAATTTCCTTAATGGCATGAAGATTTATCCGTAGGCTATCATGTTAAAAATGTAAATTTGTCCACCTCCAAAATGGATATCAGTGTAAATTTCAAACGCTAAAGATTAGGGGAAAAAAATGATGATGGTAAAAAAAAATGATGAAATTAAAAAAAAAGATTAGAAAATAAAAGGCTGCAGTAGTAGTAACTTAGTAATGGTAAGTTATATAAGGTAACTTGGAAATACTACTTATTAACTTACAAGAACCAGAAGAACTCAAATTTGGAAGATGGACTCTTAGCTTGAGATACAACTGGCAGTGAAACATGCTAGAAAATACTCTCTACCCAGCATGGTGGCACACACCTGTAATCCTAGCACTCAGGAGGCGGAGACAGGAGGATCGCCACGAGTTTCAGGCCAGCCTAGGCTATGTAGTGAGTTCAAGGGCAGCCTGAACTACATAATGAGACCCTGTTTCAAAAAAAAAAACAAAACAAAATGCAAGAAAGGAGAGAGAGGCAGGAAGAGGAAAGGAGGAGAGGCAATTACACACCACCTTCCTTTCTGCATATCACAAATAGCTAATATTTCATGAATAGGTGGTGAATCACACATGGTAACTGCCTGCTCTCTACAGCATTTATTCTGGAGCACTTATTCCAATGTCTCACAGCGATCTACCCCGTCCAGTCTCAGTGGTCTGAAAAGTGAGCAGAAACCTCATACTTTGGTACTCCTGGAACTTCAGGTCATATTTATAATCGGCGACCATTGGGTCCATCCTTGGGAATGGGATGTCTTCATAGTGTGGTGCCGAGATGCTGGAGAAGTCGACTGTGGTGAAGGGCTTGATGTCAAAGGCGTGCGAGTGGTCGTCCATCGCGGAGAGGTCCATGGAGCTGATCCCGAAGTTGGTGGGCCAGAATGGCATCTCGGTGTCGACCATGATGACTCCTGAAACGGAAGCGAGAGGCTTAGGAAGCTGGGTCTTACAGACACTCGGAGAGGGAGTGCAGTGTGACCAAGCAGGCTCATCTGGGTCATCACTGCGGGGTGAGGACACGGCTAGCTTCTCAGTGCCGTGCAGGTGGCGGCAGGCAAGAAAGAAGTCACCCCTACCAGGGCATCCAGAGCAAACCTCGGCACAGCCGAGATGTCCACAGACACCCCACAAATGCCCACCTGTGTTTAGAATGCTTTGGTATAGTATCATAGTTGGTAAATTAAATTTAGACAAAAGAGCCTATTCTTTAATTGCATTCTAATAGTTTGCTTTAGAGGTAATATTAAAATTCAAATGAATCTTTGAAAAAAGGGAAGGACACTTCTGTACTATGAACAAATACTTCGAGTGTTTATCTTTTCTGTGTATACAACTTTTCTTCAGCAAAAGACATCTTGTTCACGTGGGGAGCAGTCAGGTGAGGGCCAGCCACGCTGACCACATGACTGTTACTGGGAAGAATGTCAACACTGGGCCCCGGCCAGCACTACTCTGAAAGCCATTCCCAAGACAAAACCCAAACAAAAGCCAACAGAGCTGGAAACAGGAATCAATATAAAGTCAGAGGGGGAAACACTCGCATGGTGCTAAGGCTGCAGAATAACTAGGCTCAGCACGGCCCGCCTGGGATGCCACAAGCCGCATGTATTTTTCTAAATGCCGCAAGTCATTTAAATGTTAACTCTTTGGTCAAAAATACCACTGCAGAGCTGAGTACATTCAGGATTGCTAACCCTGGGGACAAAGAAATTCTGGGGCTCTGGAAATTAGAGGTGTCTGTCTTGTTTGCAGCCACACCTGCACCACCTAACAAAAAGCTTGACCCTAGCAGGTGCTCCCTGGACATTCAATAGATGCTAAATGAATCCATGACTGGGTGAGGGCCTTGAAAAGTAAGCAGAAAGGACAAGGATGCAAACCGATGTGCTGAGCACCTGCCTTTCACTCCACATAATCTGAGGTCATATCCCTGCTGTGTAGACACATAAGCCAGGGCTAGAGAAGTCATGGGCTCAGAGGAGGGGCTCCCAACCCCAGTGAACTGGAAGCCCTCTTCTGCAGCTCTTCTCTCCTCTCCAATTGGTGGAGAAAGGGCTCTGCTGGGGGGCGCAGGGGGTCTGGGAAGGGCCTCTCGTTCCTTCCCAGAGAGCAGGGAGCTGAGGAAATCTCAGTTGTGGTCTTCATAAGAACAACAAAGTGCCTTGAAAACCCCACCAGGGAGACTGGTTCTGTGAGTTGTGCTCAGGCTGCGAGGGGCTCTTTCTGACCGTGTAGATTCCTGCGTCTGGCTATCTACACAGCAAGTACCCAAACAGCGCTCAGTTATCTGGGTTACAGTGTAAACACTACACGCCACAAAGAGGAATGTGCACTGCGATAGTGTAAAGGTCACTCAGGGTCTCAATGACATCCAGCAAAGGCATGTGCCCCTAATGACATGGGTGCCCACCCAATTGCAGCCTTTGTTTCCAAACCCATCCCAAACAGCCCAGCCCGGGCTGCTGCGAGTCTGCTGCCCAGCTCCTCCTTTCACTTCTCTGTCAGTTTTTCTTAGCATCAGTTGCTTTCATATCAGAGGCTCCCTGGCAGGGCTACACTGTAGGACCCTCAAGGGGGTCCATCAGCTGTTTTTCACAGTGCCTGCTAGAATGTTCTGCATGCCGAATAGAGGTCGACACAGTTACAGGTAGTATGTGCCTCAGTATGAATACAGATTGCAGGAAAAACTGGTCAATTGCTCATTTTACTGATTTACTTTTGTTTCATGTTTAATATACAATTTCAGTGACTTGCTGTCAAGCTAAGTCATGCTTCCTTTTGTTTGGGAGGGGGTTGAGACAGGGTCTCACTGTGTAGCCCAGGGTGGCCTTGAACTCACTCACAGTGATCCTCCTGCTTCAGCCTCCCAAGTGCTAGGATACAGATGTGCATCACTACATCTGGCAAAGCCTCCGATTTAAAGCTCTCCATTTTGTCTTCCCACGGCTGTGTGACCCTCTCTCACATCACTGATTTGGATAAATGTCTCTGCCATTCGATTTCTAGAGGGGAACAAAGTTACAAACAGAAGTATTCTTTATTCGGTTTCCCTTTAGGTCCTTATTCAGGTAGTTGTACAATAAATATTTGCAGATTGAATGATCAGAAAAATAGAATGAATTCTCATTTTGCCACGAAAGACGGAACCAAGAAAGACACTTTCTCAGTGATTTAATTTTGCTAAGACTTAAGTCCCCCCAAGATGCTGACCCCCAATATTATAAATAGAATAGAAGCCACAGCCTTTCCTTTCAACAGTGTACACGCGGCTGTTTCTTTCTGGTTGATACAGGAGGAAGATTGGGGTCCTATACAGTTTTCTTTGGGACTGGGGCATGCCAGGCAGGCATTCACTACTGAGTGCCACCCCACTTTCTTATTTTTCTAAGTAGAAAAGATGGAAGGAAAACAGCTTCACCTCATCCTTTTGAAAACCCATGATCAAGCCCAAGTTTCCCTTCCTCTCCCCATTCCTGCTCCTTTACTCTGGGGCACCGTGACCAGAACATTCACCCTTGGTGGACCACAGTTACTAGGACACACAGAGTTCCATATACACATTTAAACACACACACACGTATGCATATATATATATATATATATATATATATATATTTTTTTTTTTTTTTTTTTTTTTTTTTTTTTGGTCGAGGAGTGACTTAGAGATGGGTCCAGGAAACCTGCATCTCATTTTGTCTCTAGAAAATACAAGCTTCCGTGGCTGCCAAGCTGTAAGCCGAGGAGGTGTTTTGTGTTACTCAGTGCAATTAAGCATGAAGGAACAAATGGACAGAACACCTGCAGGAACAACTGCCCATCTCAGGATTCCGCAGCTGGGTGACAGGAGTCATGCTGCCCCTGGGGCTCATCCACAACATCCCCAGCCTCCAGTGTGTCCAGAGGAGGCTGAAGTCCTGCCCCAGACCCGTGTGCAGTGACAGGAAGTTAGGCCATTTCCCTGGACCTTCAAACTTGGCTTTAAGCTTTTTGATGGCCAATGAGCAGACTTTTGTAACAGTCCACAGTATCATGTATTTTAAACAAAAATATAACCGATTTCACACAAGAATCAACTAACTTCTCTAATCTGATAGGCAGCATTTATTTGGGAGGATGGAAGTGGGTCAGGAAAATGTGAAATTATAAAATCAAGCACCAGAACGAAATGGTTTGCCTCTGGGGCTTTATGCTGTCCCTGATGAAAAAGAAAATCGTCAGGGCAGCTGGGGGACAGGGCAGGGAGAGCGGCTGTGTGGTGAGTACTTGCCTGGCACGCATGAGGGCCTGGGTTCCACTCCCAGAACCACAATTAAAAAAGGAATCAAAGGCACAGACACAGAAGCACCCTGAACCCCAGAGAGCTGGGTGTGAGTCTGGGTGGCCCAAAGGTCTGGGCCACATTTAACCTTCTGCACCAATTGGTCATCCGGGTCTTCTGGCTCTGTGTTAAACAGCACTTAATGCCAACAGTGCTCATGCAATGCCTGAGCTGGCAGAAGCCTGGCCTGGCAGAGGGTCTGGCACAGTACCTGCAGAGGCCTCTGGGGAGATGTCTGGGGTATGTGGCTGGAAAAGCCTTTTTCTAGAACTTACTAGAAAGGACCCTGGAGAGACACTTCACCACTAGACATGGTGGCAGATGCCTGTGACCACAGCACTCAGGAGGCTGAGGCAAGAGGATCTCTGAGTTCGAGGCCAGCCTGGGCTACATAGTGAGGACCTCCTTCCCATGAGCTTCTAATAAATAATAGTAGCAGCCATGACATTTGCACATATTAGTAACGGGAGTACTCTAGCCATATACGAGGTGGGCTAAAGGCCTCCAACCCCACCACAGGGGGCAGGCAGAGGAAGAAACACCCCCGAAGCTCTATTGTTCAAAAAGGACTATGCCTGACACAGATGTCCTGTCTCAGAGAGCCCTGGAGAGGGGAGACCCAGCACCCTGGCCCTCAGGCTCCTGCTCCAGGCCCTCACTGTCCTGCCCCGCATCTCCCCATAGGGCTGCACATACGTTCCCTTAAAGAGAACACACAAGCGCTGGGGATTTAGCTCAGTGGTGCCACCTGCCTTGCAAGCGCAAGGTCTTGAGTTCGATATCTGGTACCAAACAAAAGAGAACACATATGACCTTTCCATCAGTAAGAGCAGAAGTGAGTTCAGGAAATTCGAGGAGAAGCAAGCCTCGGACTCAAGTGCTTGTGATTCCTGAGACTCGAACAGAGGCAAAGCAGTGTCTGAGGCGTTCGGTACTGGATGGAATGCGGTTTGTGAAATGATGGTTGATGGTTGAACCCGTGTCAGAGTTTGCATTGGTCTCTTTCTTCCTTTTTTCTAAACACACAGTCATCACCTTCTGCACATTACCCTTTCCCACCAGTACCTGAAAACTGTTCAGTTGGCCCTGGGCTTCACTAGGATTCACACTGCTTTAAACAACAAAAGACAGCAGAGAAAGGATTTCTTAACGCTTCAACCACACAGAAAAGAAGGGCTGTAGAGCCAGGGATTTAGCTCAGTGGCACCACGCCTGCCTTGCAAGTGCAAGGTCCTGAGTTCGATCCCTGGTACCCGTCCCCCCCCCAAAAGAAAGGAAGGCCTGCATACTAATGCCCTTTCCAGAGAAACTGTCCTAAAAACTTCCAGTGAGAAAAAAAAAAAGCCAGATAAAAGCTCAAGAATCACAACATCAGAGGCTAGAAAATCAATAGAACAGTGTCTTCAAAGGCAGGAAAAAATGTCGCTAACTTGGAATTTTATATGCAGCCAAGCCATCAATCACGCATGAGAGTAGAATAAAGACATTTTCAGAAATATAAGGTCTCCCAAAGGTGACCTCCCGTGTACTCTCTCCCAAAGTTCTTCACCAGAACAAAGAAAGCCAGGACACCCTGGATCAAACTACAGAGACAGCCAGCCTGGAGGCACACACCTGTCATCCCAGCACTCGCAAGGCTGAGGCAGGAAAATCGCCATGAGTTCAAAGTCAGGGCTACCTAATGAGACCCTGTCTCAAAACAGACAAAATGAAACAAAGATACATTTCAGTCTACTGCCTACTCCTGCCATATTAAACACTGGCAGAAGACGTCTGTGGTGTGTGTCCCACGGATAGCCTTGGCAGAGGTGATGCACGTCTCCTGTGCACAGTTCCTTATCATAAGCCAGAAAGTCTCACAGCAAAATTTCAAATTCACACCAGACAAGCCTCAGAGAAGCCCCAGCCTTATTAGCCAGAGAGAAGGTCATGTTCACTTTTCCTTGGAGGGCCAAATGTGGCCGCTCTAGCTTGAGCCAGCCCCAAGGATCAGGAAATGGGAAAGATCCCAATCATGCCCCCACCCACGATGCCCATTTTCTTCTGATTCTTTAGCCAGAGATTCATATTCTCTTCCCATCATGGTCCAACCAGCTCCAGAACGGTTCTTCTGCTAAACCTACCTCCTCCTCCTCCCCCTCTTCCTCCTCCTCTCCCTCCTCCTCTTCCTCCTCCTCCTTCTTCTCCCCCCCTCCTTCTCCCCCCCTCCTTCTTCTCCCCCCCACCCACTCATCTCCTGTCTCTCTTTTTTTGTGAGATAGAGTCTTGCTAAGTTCCCTGGGCTGCACTCCATCTCGTGGTTCTCCTGCCTCAGCCTCCTGAGAACCTGGAATGCGGGTCACCACACCTGGATTCCCTTCACACGTTTCTAAAGGGAGGTGTTACTAGAGTCTAATCAGGATCAGGGCTAACTGCTGAGCAGTTATTCTAGCTGAGCTGAAACCCCTGCTTTGCCTAGTCCACCTCGGCAGCAGGGGAAGATTGGAGCTCATTTGGAAATGAAAGGGAGGACATCACTGTGGGTCTCACAGGCCTAAGGATGCTAGACAGGGATGTGGCTCAGGGCAGAGCACTGCTTAGCATGCACAAGGCGCTGGCATCCATCCTTACCACCACCACCAAAAAAAAAGATGAAAAAGATGATACAGGAATAGTAAGAATGACTCTGTGCCCACAGATTCCATAACCTAGACAGAATGGACCCATTCCTTGGAAGGCACAATCTGCCAAAACTCAGACAAGAAGAGACAGACAATGTGAGTGGGCCCATATCTATTAAATTGCATCATCACTGGAGATTTAGCTCAGCGGTGCCACTGCCTGCCCCGCAAGCATAACGTCCTGAGTTCAAACCCTGATACCGCCCTCCCCCCCAAAAAAGAATGAAAGAAGAAAATTTCATCAGAAATGAATGACCTCCCCCCTCAGAAAGCATGGCGCATTCACAGGTCAATTCTACCAGACATTTAAGGAAGAAATTGCAACAATTCTCTATAATCTTTCAGAAGATAGAAGCAGAGGGAATAATTTCTAGTTCTATGAGGTTAGCATCACCAAACAAGACAAAGACATTACAAAAAGCCCCTATAAACCAAATCTCTCAGGAATATAGATGCAAAAACCCTCAGGAAAATATCTGCAAATTGAATCCAGCAACATACAAGAATTGTATACCACCACCAAGTGAGACTCATCCCAGCTACAAGGCTGGCTCAACCTTCCAAAGTCAATGGATATCACTCATCACACCAATAGACTGCAGAAGAAAAATCACATGATTGTATCAACAGATGCAGCAAAAGACTGACAAAACCCAACTCCCATTCATGATAAAAACTCAGCAAACCAGAACATCTACAAAAATCTTATAGCTAACACCAGCTAATGGGGAGCTACGCAAGCTTTCCTACTAAGACCAGGAACGACCGATAATGCCTCTTCTTTCTACTGCTCTTCAACCCTGGATGAGAAGCCCTTGCTAAAGCAAAAAGACGAGACAAGGAAACAAGTACTCAGTGGGGAAGGACAAAATAAAACATCTTTGTTTGTGAGTGACACGACTATGTAGGAAATCTTAAAGAATTGGCCACAACAAAACATTTCCTGAAACTAATAAGCATTATAGCAAGGTTGTAGGAAACAAAGTTAATACATAAAATCAAGCTGGGCATGGTGGCCTGTGCCTGAGGCTGAGGTAGGAGGGAGGATCGCTTGAGTCCCCCGGCCAGGTACTTTCCTACGTACCAACAATGAACAAGTGATATTTAAAACTAAAAACATTTTACCATTTACATTAGACCCCCAAAATGAAATACTTAGATAAAAAGCCCACAAAATACATATAAAATCAATACGAAGAAAACTATAAAAATCTGATGAAAGATACCAAAAAACTGAATAAATGAGACAAGTACTCCATGTTGAAGATGTAATATAATCAAGATGTCAGTTCTTAAAGAATCATACCACAGCGATATATGTGCACCTATGTTTATAGTGGCACAGTTTGTAATAGCTAAAGCTTGGAAACAGCCCAAGTGCCCATCGACTGGAAACTGGATAAAGAAGATGTGTTTTTTTTTTTTTTTTAAATAAAATGGAGTATTACTCAGCCATAAAGATTGAGAAACTAGAGACATTTATAGCTAAATGGATGCATATCGAGGCCATACTCTTAAGTGAAATAAATAGGACACACGTGTAAATACCGAATAGTTTCTCTAGTGTGAGAAACTGAAAGTGTAAATAAGGATGAAAATGATTAAAATGAATAACTGATAATTTGAAATAGGAAAAGGTCCAAGGGTTCAGGGGTGGTGGGAGGGGAAGGAGAAAGGGAAGAAGGGAAAGGAAAAATTATGAGAAAGAAAAAGAAATGGAATCAAAGTCTGTGTAAATAGGGAAGGGTGGAGGGGGTGAAGGGCACACAGGTAACGGGGAAAAAAATAAGAACCAAGATTCATCATGTACAGGTACAAGCACCCGATGATAAATGTAAATCTATTGTATATCTAAAATGGACCAATAAATATATATATATTTTTAAAAAAAGATGTCAGTTCTTTCCAACTGGGTCGATGGATTCATGACAATCCTACTCAAACCCCAGCAAATGATCCTGTGGATATAAACTGATTCTAAAGTTTATATGGGGAAGCAAACGACCCAGAAGAGCCAACTCACATTAAAGGGGAAAACAATAGGAGGACCCAGCCCACCTGCCTTCAAGACCTACTACAAAGCTATAGTAATCAAGATCATAGTGTGTTAGCAAAAGAAGAGATGAGCAGATCAGAGGAATGGAAGAGACAGCCAGAAACAGATCCACATCAGTGTCATCCACTGGACTTTGGCAAAGGCACAAGGGCAATACAATGAGTAAAGGTTGACTTTTCGGCAAAAGGTGCTGAATACCCACGTACAAAAGAGGGAATCTAGGTAGAGACTTCAAGTAAACTCACTCAAATGGACCATAGGTCTGATGTAAAACTATAAAATTCATCAAAGATAACATAAGAAAACCCCTGGGTGACCCTGGAGACAGGGTTGACCTGTGGACATAGCACCACAGGCACGGTCTGTGAGAGAAAGAAGTAATAAGGTGACTTTCCTGAAAATTAAACTTTTTTCTAAAGTTCAATGAAAGCAATGTTAAGGGAACAAGAAGGCAGGCCACAGACTGGGAGAAAACACTTGCAAAATCCCTGCAGCTTATCAGCCGCACACCTGTAATCCCAGCACTTGAGAGGCTGAAGCAGGAGGATCACTGTGAATTTGAAGCCAGCCTGGGCTACATAGTAAGCTTGAGGCCAGCCTGGGCTACATGGTGAGTTCAAGACCAACCTGTATTGTAAAGTGAGACCTTGTCTCAAAAACAAAAAACAAAAAAACCCTGCATTTGATAAAGGACTGTTATGCAAAATATACAAAGAATTAAAACACAACAAGGTTTAAATGAGTAACATGATTAAAAACTGGGCCAAAGACCTGGACGATACCTTACCTAAGAAGATAAGATGTTAAACATCATATATTATTAAAGAACTGCAAGTGAAAGTGACAGTAAGTGACTACTGCACACCTATCAGCACGGCCAAACCCCAATCTGCTGGGGTGCGGGACTTCCAGAGTGCTCTGGGAAGGAGGACATGGGGGGGGGGGGCCCAGCCACTGCAGGAGGCAGTTCCGCAGCTTGTCACAAAACCAACTCTACAATGCAATAGTCTCACTCTCTGATATTTGTCCAAATGAACTGAAAACTCAGGCCCTCATCTGAACACAAATACTTCTGGCAGTTTTATTTGTTTTTTTAAACAGTAGCTATGGTATTTATTTATTTTTTATCATTAATTAAGTGTATTGGTACAATTTAGATACACATAATGATCACATTCATCATATGGAATTTGTTTTTGTACATGCTATATTTTGATTCTTATTTTTTACCATTCCTCTCCCTTCCCTTCTACCCCTCTTCCCCTTCTTATTTACAAGATCTTTGTTTCTATTTTATCTTTCTTTTCTCATTTTTTTCTTTTCACTTCCTTTCCCTCTCCCCCCTCCCTTGTGTCTGTTCCCATTTGAATATTTTCTTCCTATTTCATAATATCCATTATACATTTTGGTCCTTACTTATATTTTTAGTTCCTTGCACTGGAGAAACAATGCAATATTTACACATGTGTCTGATTTCTTTCACTTAAGGGTATGTTCTCTAGGTGCATCCATTTAGCTATAAATCCTTCTTTATGGCTGAGTATTATTCTACTATATAGAAAAAAACCACATCTTCTTTATCTATTCATCAGTTGATGGGCATTTGGGTTCTTTCCAAGACATAGTTATTATAAACTGTGCTGCTATGAACATGAGTATGCATGTATCACTGTGGTATGATGCTTTTAATTCTTTTGGGAAGATACCAAGGAGGATAGCTGGGTCAAATGGAACCTCTAGTTCTAGTTTTTTGAGGAATCTCCCCACTGATTTTCATAGTGGTTGCATCAGTCTGCACTCCCACCAACAGTAGAGAAGGGTTCCTTTTTCCCCACACTCCTGCCAGCATTTGTTATTGGTTAATTTCTTGATGATACACATTCTTTCTGGAGTGAGACAGAATCTCTGCATTTTAAAATTTGCATTTCTCGAATGACCACTGATGTTGAACATTTTTTCATATATTTATTTGCTGTTTGTACTTCCTCATCTGAGAAGTGTGTATTCATTTCAGATGCCCATTTTTGAATTAGGTCTTTAAATTTGGGGGTTTGATTTTTTTTTTCAGTTCTTTATACAGTCTAGATATCAGTCTTGTGTCTGAAGAACAGCTGGCAAAAATATTTTCCCACTCTTTCTTGTCTCTTTACTCTGTTGGTGATTTCTTTTGCGGTGCAAAAGCTGTTTAATAAGATGAGATTCTGGCTGTTGATTCTTTGTAATATTTCCCATGTGATTGGGGTTTTTTCATAAAGTCTTTGCCTACACCTGTGTCTTCAAGAGTCCCATCTATTCTCTCTTCCAGCATATTTGGTGTTTCTGTTTTAGTATTTAGCTCTTTAATCCATTTTGATGTTAGTTTAGTGCATTCCTGGAAGCAAGCATTATCCTGATACCAAAACCAGAGAAGGATCCAACCAGAAAAGAGAACTACAGGCCACTCTCCCCAATGAACATGGATGCAAAAATCCTCAATAAGATATTGGCAAACAGAATACAGCAAATCATCAAGAAGATTATGCTCCATGACCAAGTAAGATCCGACATATGCAAATCAATCAAAGTAATACACCATATTAACAGAGGCAAGGACAAAAAAAAATGATCATCTCAACAGATGCAGAAACAGCATTTGACAAAGTCCAATACTCACTCATGATAAAAACCTTACAGAAAATTGGAATAGATGGTCTTTATCTCAATCTGATAAAAACCATCAATGACAGCCCAACAGCCAACATCATACTAAATGGACAAAAACCAGAAAGCTTTCATGCTAAAATCAGGAACAAGACAAGGACGCCCACTGTCACCACCTTTATTCAATATAGTTCTGGAAACACTAACCAGAGCAATTAGACATGAGAAAGAAATAAAAAGAATAAAGATAGATAGGAAAGGAAGAAGTTAAACTATCATTATTTGCAGATGACATGATACTCTATATACAGGACCCCCAAAATGCCACCAAAAGACTTCTAGATTTAATAATCAAATTCAGTCACTTAGCTGGATACAAAGTCAACACTCAAAAATCAATAGCATTCTCGTGCACAAATAACAAACTTTCTGAGAGAGAAATTAGGGAAACCACATCTTTCACAATCGCATCAAAACAAAAAAAGGGGGTACTTAGGAATCAATCTACAAAAGAAGTAAAAGATGTTTACATTTAAAACTACAGTACTCTGTAAAGGAGGTCAAAGATGAAAATGGAAAGATACCCCTGGCTCATGGGTAGGAAGAACCAACATAGTAAAAATGGTCATACTCCCAAAATTGTTATACAGATTTAATGCAATCCCAATCAAAATACCAATAGCATATCTCACAGAACTAGAGAAAACATTCCTATAATTCATTTGGAATCAGAAGAGATTTAGATAGCAAAAACAATTCTAGGCAACAAGGGCAAGGCAGGGGGCATCACAATCCCTAACTTGAAATTATACTACAAAACTACCATGATAAAAACAGCACAGTACTGGCAAACAAACAAACAAACAAGAAACACCAACCAACCCGAAAAACAAACCTGAGGATCAATGGAACAGAATTGAAGATGCAGAAACAACTCCAAACACAGCCACCTCATCTTTGATAAAGGGGGCAAACACCCTCACTGGAAGAAAGACAGCCTCTTTAATAAATGGTGCTGGAAAAACTGGCTTTCCACATGCCAAAGATTAAAAGCAGTTTTATTTGGATCTGCCCAACTTGGAAGTGACTAAACTACCCTTCAGGAGATGAGTGAATAAATAAACTGTAGTAATCCAGAGAATGGACTATTATCTTGATAACGGATATTTAGTGACAAAAGGAAATGGGTTACCAAGCCATGAAAAGACAGGGGGAACTTAGATGCACATTATTAAGTTAAGGAGGCCAATCTTTTTCTTTTTCTTTTTCTTTTTTTTGGTACCGGGGATTGAACTAGGATCCTTACGTTTGCGCAGCAGGCGGTGAAACCACTGAGCTAAATCCCTGGCCCAAGGAGGCCAATCTTAAAATGGTCCAGACTGGAAGATTTCAGTTATGTGGTCATTCTGGAAATGGTACTATGAAGAATGAAAATATCACTGGTTATCAGGGAGCCAGGGGAGGGATAGGAGGTGCAGAGGGGGATTTTAGGGCAGTGAAACCACTCTGTAGTGTTATAGTAGTGGTCACATGTCATTACACATTTGTCCAAACTCATAGAATGTTCGTCAGCTAGCTGAGCCCAAACCAAAACTGAGCTCCGAGACATGCTCACCTTGGCTGAGCACCTCTACTAGCTTGGATTATCTAGAGGGGAGGCCACTTTCTCACAGTTGTGTAGTCTGGTACCCTGGCACACTGTGCTTTTTTGTTTTCCAGTTATGCTGCTGAGCACCCTTCTTGAGGTTATGGTAAAACCCAAACAATGGTGAAAACCAAGTGTCAACAGATCTGGCCAGGTCACTAGCAACTGTGGGTGACTGGGTGATTTTTTACTAGCTATACTGTTTATTATTATAAAATATAAGACAATGGGATATAAAAGTATCCATGGTAAGCATTTTTTTCAAAGCCTTCCTCTTGAGCTCTTACAACATTATCAATAAAATTTCATACGACGTTGTAGGTGAGCAGGAGGGTCACAAGGTCAAGGGACAGTCTCGGCAACTTAGCAAGATTTGAACCACTGTTTTTTGTGGGGTTTGTTTGGTACTGGGGATTGAACTCAGGACCTTGTGCTTGTGAGGCAGGTAATGGAACCAGTGAGCTAAATCTCCAGCCCAACCTTAACAAGATTTGAGATCCTGTCTCAAAATAAAAAAAGTAAAAAACGCCTTGGGATGTAGCTCGGTGGTAGAGCACCCCTGGGTTTGATACCTTCCCCCAAAGCGACTGTATGAAAGTGTCTGATATAATTAAACATTAATTTATAATTTAAAAGACCTCTTAGCAAGGAAGAAAAGGGAACTTCATTAGTCTGATAAAGAATATCCATAAAGGGGCCAGAGATTAGGTCAGTGGTGCCACCGCCTGCCTCAAAAGCACAAGGTCCTGAGTTTGATCCCCAGTACCAAAAAAAAAAAAAAAAAAAGGATATCCATAAAGAAACAGTGGCCTCCAGAGTTAGTGAAAATTTTAAGGCTTTCCTCTGGAGCAAGGACGTCTAGTGTATTAGCGATCACTACTTTCATTCAATCCTGTACTGGAAGTCCTGTTGTATACCAAGAAGGGGAAAAATACACAAGCACCCTAAAAACAGAAATACAACTAATACTCCTCCCAGAGAACCTGAGTGTTTCTCAGGATCTGTAAAAACCCATGAAATAGAATTTAGCCAAGTTGCTGGATACATTATTCAAGAACCAGTTGTATTTCTATAAGCCAGCAACAAATAGAAACAGAAAATTTAAAATGACTTTTGTCATAGCTTAAAAACCACCAAACGACTAAGGGAAAAAATCTAACAAAAACTGTGTAAAATTACTAAACTAAAAACTCAAAAATGTTATTAAATTTCTTTGTAAATGAAAGGATAATCCATGTCCATGTGTTTGGAGAGTGAATAACAGGCTGTCAATTCTCCCTCAACTAATGAGAACAATTCCAATCAAAATCCCATACTTTCATGTGGAAATTGACATGTAAACCTATAATTTAAACAGAAATTCAAAGGACTGAGAACAGCCAGGGCATCCTGAGGAGGGAGACTGACACTGGAGGACTTGCTCAGTATGCTAATTGGTACCAAGATAGGAAAACACATCAGTGCAACCGAAGAGTTCATCCAGACTCAATCTCATACCTACAAGGGAGCCTGGTTCATGACAGAAGTGTCACCGCTGGGCCATGGGAAAGGATGAGTTTTCAGGACATTTAGCTGATCAAATGAATTTCCACAAGAACACAACCAGCTCCACGTGACAGCAGATCTAAATGCGAAATATAAACCAAGAAAGCTTTGAAAAATAAAAACTTCTTATTATCAATCTTGGAGCAGGCAAAACTTTCTTTGATAGGATATTTAAAATATTGAGTGTAAGGGAAAAATTTAGTAGACTACATCAAGTGTAAAAACATGTTTTTGTTTGTTGTTTTTTTTGGAGATAGGGTTTCACTATGTAGTTCAGGGTAGCTCAGGCTTGATTCTCCTGTCTCAGCCTCTTGAGTGCTGGAACTACAGGCATGCACCACCACAAAACTAGTTTATCAGCGAATGAAAAAGCAACACAGAAAAGATCTTGCAAATACATTTATCTGACGATGTATGCTTTAGAACTTTTAAAAGTACCCAATTTAAGAGTAGGCAAAGACTTGAACAGGTGCTTTATGAGAAAAGAGAGCCAAATGGACAGCTACTGCTTTAAAGTGGGTTGACCAAGTAAAATCATAATCGGATACTCCCACACACCCACCAGAATGGCTAGACTATAAAAGACAGAAAACACAAATGGTGGAAAGAGGTACAGAAAATGGATGTGCTCCTACACACACGCTGCTGGTACAAGTGCAAACTGGTTCAACGACGCTCAGGGCCGACTTTTCCAGACCTGAACACACCCCACGGCATCTACTGGCCAGCGATGCGCATGCGCTTTCACCAGGAGACCCGTGCGTGAACGACCGGGGAGCCTGTGCACTGCTGGGAGCCCCCAAAGGCCCTTAGGCAGCCGGACAAACTACACAGCCACACGCGCATCCCCGCACAGCAGCATGAGTTACTGGGAAGTGTGACTGATCTCACCGCCTAAGGTGAGTGGCAGAATGGGACACAGAAGAGTAAACAATGTATGATTCGATTTTTATATAAAATTCAAAAACAGGTATCGAATCTGTGGGTTACAAATTAAGATAGCCACAGGGTTCTGGAATGCCGCTATGCTCCAGTTCTTTGTCCGGGTGTGGATGACTTGAATGAACCCTTCCAGTTGTGTTAAAAGGACTAGGAATTCCAGAGTATTTGTTTAAGGTCTGTTCGATTCAGAACTTCTAAAGTGGTATTAAAACCAGCCCCAACATGCTGTCTCTTTTTCTAATTGGCTTCATGCACAATAAAGGCCAAATACATTTCCAACTAGGGCCCTCCAATAAGTTGATATGGGACAGATAAAAATTCAAAGGGTTCACGTTTTATCTTAAGGAACAAATAAGTACTATGATCAATGATATGAGCCAGGCTGTGTGGCACACACCTCTGATCCCAGAGGCTGAGGCAGGAGGACTGCAGTGAATCTGAGACCAGCCTAGGCTGCACGGGTGAGTTCCAGGCCAGCGCAAACCATGTGGCAAGACCATGTCTCAAAAAACAAACAAAAAAAGTATCAGATGATATATAAATACTCTGAAGCTCAAATACTACACTTGATCTTAGCCAAAAGGTCGAGAAGGGATGAAGCTCAAATACTAATGAAAGGATTGTAAGAAAATAGGCAGTATGTCCAACTTAACCACAGAAATCAAAAACTTTAGATAGCCCAGATAATGAAAATTTATATGATTCCAAAGTGCCAACTTCTTTTTTAAGGGTGAGAAGAGAGAATATCTGCTAGTGCTCTATGAATTGGCTATTAGTCACTTAATCAAACAAGCTACTTTGCTTTTTTTAGTACTGCTAGCCAGTAAGTCTTTTGGAGGTTCAAATGAATACCAAAAGTATCAAAAGGTAAATAGATGTACAGAACTCAGGAATTTGGATAATTCATAGATAAGTAATATTTGTAATAGGGATAGACATAGGGCAAATAACTCTCAGTGACTGATCATTCAAAACATATTTGTACCTGGTTTGCAGCGTACACAAGATAGATGGTTTCTTTATATTGGCACTGGTTTTAGAAAAATATTTTGGTTTTAGAATAATATCTGATCTATTCTAAACTCTGTCTTTATTTACTAAACGTATTCCAGCCCCTGCTCTCCGGGGCTTGCTGAGGTGCAAGATACTGGCTTGGATGAAGGAATCTTGAGAACTTTAGGTCCCCACTCTGTGGCCGGATATAGGATCTGTGTTAGGGATGGAGAGGCGAACACAGCCTCTCCCTTTGATTACAAAACAGGGCTGACCATGAAAGCAGACGGCCTGTGATTAGAGCTACATGGTGTGGTGGAGAACATCTGTGTCGGAGGGTTTACTATTCTGCTTCCCAGGTCAATGCCGTGGTCATTCATGGGATGCAGCAGACCCTGAGCCATGACCACAACCATCAGGAAATCATAGGGGAGGGACGTGCATCAGGGAGGCAGTTAATCCAATGAGGTGGCCATGAAGTTCTCCCTGGAAGTGAGCTCTGAGCATCAGTGTGCAGGGGCCGAGCAGAGGTCAGGCCAAGAGGACCACAGACAGGAAGAAGCTAGAGGAGAGGCACCAAGCAGGGTGGGCCTGGTGCTAGGGACTGGCAGGAGGCAGCAAGGCTGGAGCATCAGGAAGGGGATGGACAGAGGGACAGAGGGTCAGGACATCACAGAGGCCGGCTGGGTGGGGCAGGGTGCGTAGGGCCATTTGGGGTTCTGTGACACAGGGAGTCAGGGCGAGACTCTGAGCAGCGGAACAGACCTGACTTTAAGACAGACTGACAGCAGAGTTGGGAGTGAATGACAGATCTGTGGTACCTGGGCAAGAGAGCCTCGAGGGTCAGACCAGTGGCACCGGGGAGGTGGGAGAGGGAAAATGTCTGAGCACATGTTCAGATTACAACGAGCAGTAGTGTATTCAGACAGTGCTTCTGGAGCAAGGGAACTTGAGCTGACCTTGGATCACAGGAAGGATTCAGGAAGGTGGGGGAATTGAGAGAGGCAGGCCAATTAGGTCGAAGCAGGCTTGGAGGCCAGAGGGAGTGTGGGTTACTCTTGGACAGGGGAATTTAGTCAGAATAGAGCAGACCAGGCCAAACTCTAGGATATGGTGGAAAAGAAGGGAAAATGCCTAAGGTGGAGCCAGGTTATAGAGCTGTGACAGCAGGCCAAGGCATCTAGATGGCATGGCATCCATTGCAGTGCCTCGCAGACAGTAGGTGCTCGGAACCAGAAGACTCATAAAGACAGGCTTTCAGGTGGTTTCTCTGCCAGTCATTCAGAGGGGCAGCTTGGAGGCCACCTTCGGGCCCGGGCCTGAGGTGAGGAGGGAGGGGTCCCAGCAGGCACCTGACAGTCGCTGGTGTGACATCTGCTCTCGAATGCTAACCACAAGTGCCATTCGCCACTGTGGGAACCTGGGTCCTGTGGTGGCAATCTCTTGTTCAAATAAAAATTACATGGTTCTAAGACACTGTGTACTCAAATGGCCATGTGATCTTTTGTTTTTGTTTTGGTACCGGGGATTGAACTTGGGTCTTTGCGCTTGCGCAGCAGGCGGTGAAACCACTGAACTAAATCCCTGGCCTGGCCATGTGATCTTAATTCTGAGATTGTGCAAGTTGGATTACCATTGCTATCGGGTACACATGCAATTTCTGTGTCTAAATTAGTTACAGGTGTAAAACTGCAGGGTGTGTGTGTGTGTGCGTGTGTGTGTGGGCGATGACCTGGCAGACTGAGTTGACAGAAACTTAGTTCCATTCAAACAAGTCCAACTCACTGTCACACATATTTTCACAGATGCTCCACACTAGTTGGGGGGGGCGGTTATTGGACAACCTCTCGTGCCTGCTTTCAAGAAGCTAAAACAACAGACACTGTGTGTCAGTGCTTAGTAACCTAAGACAAGGAAGAAAGGAACTCCAGTCACATTTCTTTCACCCAGGAGTTTACACCTAATGAAAAGCCCTGCTGAATTTGGGATTTCCCTGGGTCAAAGGTTTAAGTGAGAATGCTCACAAAACAGTGTTCAACGGCAACCTCTATCAGAGGGATAAAAGTTGTTTTTTGTTTGAAGACTCATGCTTTATGTCAGTGCTTTCAATATCAATTTAAAGTGCTAACTGCTGTCAACAGCTTTCAGTACTGGTTGTAATAAGATTAAAGGCAATCCTGTGTTTTCTTGTAAGCATCTAATATAAGCAACACTTCTTTCCAGTATTTCTTACACTGGAATTCATTGTTTTAGGGGAAAGTACATGAGACATGACAATATTTGGAAAAATAGCAAGATCTCAGAGTCTGAATATACTAAATCTACTAACTCCTAGAGTTCAAGACAGAAGTTTTAACATTTCAATCAGAAATAAATGATAAAAGTAGAAAAAAGTGTTAAGCGTCACATACATATATTTACTCTTTGCAGTGCTGGGGCTCCAACCCAGGCCTCTGTGCATGCTAGACAAGCACCCTACCACTGAGCTGCACCTCCAGTACTCTGAACTGTTACTCCATGGGAGGTTATGAAATTCAGAGCCAGGTGAATGACATGAATCTTTCCTCGACTTCCACTTTATCATATAGAGAGAGCGTTATTATCCAAGACAGTTCTTTGGTGTTCTGAGAAGAAAAATGTAACTGATGTAACTGATGAAAAATGTAACATCATTTAAGCCCCTCGAATGATTTCAATTTTTGGCAAGTCAGTTTCTTCAGAGACAAATGTTAGTGTGAGTGAGAGGTAATTTCTCCACCTTAAAAAAAAATTACTTTTTTTTTTTGGTACCAGGGATCAAACTTGGAAAAAATTACTTAAAAGAAAAAAAATCACACATAAAGATGCTTTCTCTCAGCTTGATAATTTCCTTGTTGAAACATTCACAAGAGGTCACACAGACGCCTCACTTTACTCAAATAATCCTGCCATTGTTTCAGGGCAAAGAAGACAACTTCTGTTTCTGTTTTTCCATATTCTGGAAAAGGCTTCCAATTTAGGATACTCTGTCGGAGCCTTCTAGTCCATCCTCAAGGGTCTGGCACTGCACCGGGCTGAAACCATGCACTCCACACACACAGGGCTTGCGATCTGTTTTTGCAAACACTGTGTGGCTTAACCTGCACGACATTTGCACTCAGCACCTTGGCTGGGGTGCTAGGTGAAAACTGCGGCCCTTGACTCCACCATTTCCCCTGCTCCCTGAGCTCCTGCAGCTCAGCTCAGGCAGCCCCGGTGGGCATGGTGCGTGATCTACCACTCACTCCATCCCGGGAGGGACTCCGTTTCGAAGGCTTGCCGATTGCAGCACTTACCATGTCTCTGAGGCCTATTTCCGTTGCTCAATCAGCTCCAAGGACAAGTGTGTCATCATCTCTCAACGCTCTGGTGCAACAACTCACAATTACAGAATTCACACAGGACTAGGTCTGGCACTAAAAGCGGGAGGCACATTCCGCCTGGGCTTTGGAAGCTTTCCTCGCGTCCTGCCAATTTCTCCTGGTGGAAATGACTCCTGAGCCGGCGCGGGGTTACTTGGGGTTGCTGGAGGAGCTCTGGATGCGAAAAGGAAAGGGAACAAACAGCGTGCAGGAGCCACAGCAGGCAGGAGCCTGGGCAGACAGAGCTGCTCCTCGGGTGGAGTGGCCGGGCGCGCAGAGGCTGTTAATCTCATGAATCTCGCAGCATGGTGGACATCTGGGTCATTCGCACCAAAGGTGCCACTCTTTCTTCAATTGCAGCAACCAGCTCCTTGCACTGATGCCCAGCTCCTCTTTGCCCACGAGGAAGGAGGCAGAGCACCTACTGATTTCTCTACCTAGGCCCAGTCTGTATATTAACCCCACAGGGTTTCATAGAGCCCCGCCTCGCTCGGCTCAGAACCAGACATCTGATTGATTTTCAGGTTTATCTGTTTATTTTGGCAGGAGTGAGTACTTAGTGGTCATCTACAAAATACAGAAAAATCCTTACAAAGAAGAAGCAGAAGAAGAACATAGGACAAAGCTTAAATTACTGGTACAAAATATAAACTTTAGCTGCTCATAAATCTATTCGGTTTTGTTTTGCTTTTTTAAAGATACGGAATCTTGCTTTGTTTCCCATCCTCCTGCCTCCACCTCCTGAATTGCTGGAACTACAGGTGTACACCACAGCACCTGGCAAATAATTCTGTTTTGTATCATATTAATTAAGGAGGAAAGCACTCAGTTACTCTCTCAGATTGATTTGAGACTCAGAGAAATTATACTCAGGGCAAATTCAAGGCATGAAAATAGAGATTAGCATAGAATGAAAACTAACTTGGGTCACGTAATCGTTCTTTGCCACAAACAGTACATGCCCCCTAGTTAACCTAAAATATTTGTTGTGCTGAATGGTAGACATACTCTTTTCAAAGAGACACAACTATCCAATTTTGACTCAAGAGCTCTACTTGCAGTTGAGCCAGGACATTCTGCCCTGAGGTAAGCTGAAATTACTAACTCACAAAAGCCATAATGCTTATGGCTCACCGAAAGTGATAAGGAGAATGAAACCGACATTTGGTCAGTGATCGGGCTGGGGTGCTGCTCAGTGACAGAACACTTGTCTAGCATGGCCAAGGACCTGGGTTCCATCTCCAGCACCACACACACACACACACACACACACACACACACACACACCTGACTGTAATAAAATAAAATAATATTTCAGGAAATTTTTTAATTTTTTTAAAAGTTTGATATTTTAAAAAATTGTGACTAATATATTCACACTTCGGGCTTCCTGGAAAATTCAAAGGTCAAGGGCTAACCATTTCAACTATTCAGTGGCTGAATTTTAATGCTTTAGCATTTATAAAACATGAATGTGCAGTTAACACAATTTGCTTTTATATACAATCTACAAGAAGAGAAAAATAAATAGAAATATAGATATAAACATGAAACAAAGCAGAAAGGGGCTGTGCTGAGAAATTCCAGTAGAAGGAGCTGTAGAAATGAAGAACTTCACAGTTGCCAAAGCCAAGAAAGAAATGTTGAAAAATGAGGTTTCTGCTTCAATCTGACAAATCCAAATAGAAATAATATATTTAGTTATTTATTTAGCAGACATATAACCTTTTAGGGACCTCCTTTTCTTGATGTGTAAAATGAGATGCTTAAAACACATTTTCTTCTAGGTCCCCACAATCTATTTTTCTACAATGTATTAGGGTAGGAGATATCGGAAGAAATTTAAAACAGAATGAAACTCGTTCCTACACTCTGGGAGGATCTTTGGGATATTCTTTGGGAGCGATCAGATATGTGTACAAATATCTAAATTTCCAGCTGGCCCTGAAAAGTGCTGAGAGTACTTTCAGAGCAATACAAATGCTGTATGTAAGAGGAATAAAAAAGGCTTTGAGAGATACCTAACATATGAGATAAAGAGGTGAAAAAGTGGCCCTTTGAGTATTCTAGTAAGCCCATCAGTATTTTGGGGAAATGTATGCAAACTCAGAAAATAAAAAACAAGTAGGATTGCTCTGGGATATAAATACACCTTTCATGCTTAAAATTCAGGAAATGGCAGCCACATGGAAAGCTAAGATACGGATTAGGTGAGGTTGCTATGTTTAAGGTTGTGGATCATTAATAAGGGACCGTTACTGCTGCAAGCACAGCACTGAGGCACCGGAGTGCACACAGGGTGGTACAGAAATGAGCGTGGAGAACCAACCAGCCAAGCGATTTCACCCTTGCGCAAGTGCCCCAGGCCTCCCCAGCAGCCGAACCCGGGGCCGACTTTACCTTGCGGGGCACTGGCAGACAGCGCATCAGTGAAGGACTCACTCTCTGAGTCCACAGGAGGGTCTCCCACAGTCTCTCCCATGGCAGTATGGGGTGGAGACGCTTTGAAATTCACACTGACGCTGTGTCTATTTCTCGCAAAAGATCAATCCATTAAGGGAAAGGACTCATGGTCCTAGAACTTGTGAATACAGCAGTGAGTGAAGACATCAATTTCCAAAGATTTGGGAGAGAGATGGGCATAAGTATAGCAAGGACTGGGCTCAAGTTGGCTGGTGTTGCCCTGTGAGGAGCCAGCTGTGACAAAATGTGTCCTAACGTGGTTTGCCGCTTTGGCAAGACCTGGTACATTACAAGGAAAGCATTGCCACACTGTCGCGCCAGTGACCCACATGGTTAGTGTCTTGAGGGGCGTGAACTGTATAGTATTGGGAAGTCGCAGAGCAGACTCCACTCCATAGTCGATTTCCTTTGTTACTGTGGTAAACACATACCTGCTACTTCTCAAAGAGAAAACCTCAAGTCTCTGGATTATAAAATACCAGATCAATTTACTTGGGCAGCTTTTCTTAGATGTCTATTCCTGGTTGAGTCTCTAATCACACTCTCTGAAAAAACTTTGGAATTCACATATGTATTTATAGTTTAATATTTTGCTACCAGCATGCTACCGAAATGTTCTATTCCTAAGGCGTTTATTTGACTATCTTAAAAAGCCCCAAATGATATTGACTGTGCTCCAAATTCTATAAAACTGAACAGCTGAGAGCATGAAGTTCTGCTATGCTTTCAAGTTTATAGATCAGGGTTTGCTGCTTTTAAACTTCAGTTTATTCATCAACAGCAACTGCAGCAATGTCCCAACAGTGGATATTTAAATGCTAACAGCTATGTCATAATGGGAAAATGGAGTTCTCGCCAAGAAGGATAATGCATTACCAGAAAAAAAAAAGGGGGGGGGAGCAAAAACGACTTACCCTATTAGGTTGGCAAGGAATTGTGGTCAGTTTTGTAATCAGAAAAAAGCTGGCTCCTTGCTCACAGCCTTTGCCCTTTTTGGCAAAGGGAAACATGAGCTGTACCCAATTGCTAATGAGGGAGCAGGTCTTGTCACCAAGTGGCCTAAGAGAACTGCAGTGACGTGTGCATTTTAAAAGATGCCCCCACACATGGCAGCATATATCAGATGGCAGTAGGCCTCTGAATGTCACTTGTCCCGATATTCCCCAGGTGGAATAACCGCGTATCTGCTTCATCTGTGTTGAGTAATACTCATTCTTTGAGGGGACTAGTACAAGTCCTCCTGTCAACCATGGAGCAATAGCCCCATGGGAAAATGTTTACTGGGCCTGAACAGTGCAGAATCAAGAGGAGGGTTGGGCAATGACTTGTTATTTTTAAGCCCCAAAACACCTTCACTAAGGTAATTCAGGGTAAGGAAGTTTGTGGGTAGTCCAAATGATGGGGATAATGATTGCTGCGTAGAATGTTATATCTACAGCTTAATTGTCAATAAAGAAGTTTCTCCTTCCCTCTTAATGCCTGGAAATGTACTTATATTAAAAGTAGTCTAGATACAAGTAAGACAGGGCAACAGGGTAAGGGATACTCCCCATAGGGTGACACCATCATCACTGGACACAGAACCAATCAGAAAAGTGATCTTTTCAATACTTCTTTTGCATATGGGCACAGCCAATCAATAGACCCTGTTCCTGACCCTTCATTTACATATGGCAGGAAGCCAAGGGAGTTTTTTGATAGTATAGTTTACAAATGACTGATGCCAAGTGAGTGTTTGACAGGACAACTGTCCCAATGCCTTATTTGCGTGAGAAGGAGATAACTGGAATTTTGGGCACAAAAGGTCCTTTTCTTTATCCTTAAGGCTGTTCTCACTCTGCAGAGTGTATTTCTCTTCCACCTTCAATAAATGCACACTTTTGATTCCTTTTCTTAGTGTCCTTGTTCAAGTCTTTGTTGAGACAACAAAAACCAGACAAGAAGGCCCACAGGACTTTAAAGATTTAAGGATGTGATAGAATCCAAGCTTCTTAGTGGAACTTATGATAGGCCAAAGTCAAACAGATGTGATGGTACACATCTGCAATCCCAGCTACGCAGGAGGCTGAGGCAGGAGGATCAAGAGTTCAAGGCCAGCCTAGCCAATTTAGTAAGACCCTGTCTTAAAATAAAATGAGAAGAGCTGGGGTATAGCTTGGTGTTAGAGCACTTGCCTAGCATGCACGTGGGCCTGGATTCAACCCCTAGTCCTGAAAAAATAAAGAAAGTCAAGAACCCCTTTCTAAAAGAACAGAATAAAAGCTGAGGTTCCATTCTGCCTGTAGGTACTCCTACTCAGAGTCCAAACTGAGTTGGAATCTAAATAGTAAACTTCCTATGAAGTGATAGTGTCTTGCCCAATTCGCCACTGTTGCCTCATTTCCCTGCCCCAGGAATCTCTTCAGCTCTTTAAAAATGGTTAGGGCCTGGGTAAGTGCTTAGCATTCCGTCCTGGCATCATAATAAATGTGGAAGAATTTACCAAAATGTTTTAAGGCTGCGCTGGGTGCTGAGGATCAGAACATGGGCAGAAGCATTCCGCTGGAGCCTGTGTTAAGAAGACAAAGAGCGGCCCCAAAGCCAACCACCTTCTCCAGATTCAACAGTGAGGGCCCAAAGTCCCCGCCTTCAGACCTGAAGAGTGTCTGCAACACCTCTTCAACTCAGCCGCCCCTCAAGGGTCGGGTGAGCCAGACGGAAGGGGCCAGTGGTGGTGAGGGGTCCCTGCCCTTCTCCCCACCTCCCCTTTCCCATGCTCAGGGTGCAGTACATCTGTGTCCAGGAATCTGCCCTGCCTGGGGTCCAAGGCCAGTGGCTCTCAAGCTCTGCCCTGCCTGTTTCTATCTGGAACACGCAAGTCCTTCCTGGAGGCCAGCCTTGAAGGCATGAATTCTGGATGCTCAGCCTCTCTCTTCCTTTCCGGGACACATCCAGCCGTGTGTCCCCTGGGCAGGAGGCTGGTAAGCCTTGATACTGTAGTTCTCTCGTGTGTCAGCTACTCAAACAAAATATGACTTTTAACAGTGAATTCTTCCTTAACACCTGAATCCAGGAACTCCCATACATATGGCTCTTACATGTCCTGTCATCCCCTTCCTCTCTCAGGCTACCCTGTTTTTGACTTGAGAGCAAAAATCTCTCTTATGCACTGTATTTCATCTGTGTGCTCAATAAACATTCATATATAATAGATGGAAAACACTGAGCTTAGTGCTAGGGACACAATTGTGAGCAACAAGGCTGAGGCAGGAGAACGACAATTGATTTGGCAACAGTGAGATCATAGCTCAAAATTTAAAAAAAAAATTTAAAAATGGCCTACACATGGTGGCACATGCCTGAAATCCAAGCACTCTGGGAGGCTGAGGCAGGAGGATTGCAAGTTCAAGCGCAGCCTGGGCACCTGAGACCCTGTTTCAAAATAAATAATTTTTTAAAAGGAGGGGTAGGAATGTAGCTCAGCATGGAGACCCTGGGTTCAATCCCCAGTACTGCAAATTAATTAATTAATTAATTAAAATTTTAAAATAGGGTAGGGATGTAGCTAAGTGTGAATAGCCAATACACATAATTTACAATTTTGATAAATAGCCTGACACCACACTGGCCCAATAAATGTCACTTACAGTCTTGAGAGAACACACAAGCATCCCAAGTTACTAACCACAGTTATACAGTGTGGCTTGCTTGATCCTATTTTTGTTACTGATAATCTTTTGTCCTGTCACAAATATAGGCCCAGGTCACTTAAGACATAACCTGCTAATACACATGAAGAGGAACCAAGCCAGTCACATTGTTACCTAAGTATACATCTCTTTTTTCCTGAGATACTGAAAAGATGTATAAATTTTATTTTACATCTATCCATCCATTCATCCACTCATTCATCAAATAGCCACCAAATACCTATGAAGTGCTGGGCATTATTCTAGACGCAGGAGAGAAATACAGTAATCAGCCAAGGTTCCTATCCTCAGGAGTTCACATTTAACTCTATCTACCAAAATCATCCAAACACGTCTTGAAAGCGTGGTCTCTTAGTTGCTTAACTTTTAAGGACAGCTAGCATGCACTGACACTAGGACTAATGTATCTGCTTCCATGAAGTATTGACTATCAGCGGGCAGTATGAGAAAGACCAGAAGATTCAATGAGGGTTCTGACACGCATGTGACTGCCTCTATCTCCAGGGCCTTCAGATTCCGTCAGAGTCCCGCTCCTGCTCCTTATAAAACCAAACCAGGAGACGCACGAGCCCTGAGGCCAATTGCACTTCCGCCTGAGGTCTCCGCGCTTCTCACGGGGGAGGGTACGCGGCACCTTCTGGAAAAGGTGACGGGTGCAGCTGCCCTGCAGGGGCCGTCCTCTGTCACCTGACACCGCAGGGCAGAGTAGAAGCCTGGAGCACAGGAGCGGACCCCAGAGCTGTGAGGAGCTTGGGCTTGGGGCCACCGGTCTCTCTTTGGACTGGAGACTCAGGACTATATGGCATTTGTGGATCTCCTCCCCCAGGAAGAGGGAGGCTAATAACAAAGAAGGATTATAAAATGAACCAGGACGGAAAGTTTTTTTAACTGTTCGGGGCCATGACACGAAAAAAATGACAAAAATGAGGTGTTCGAGAAAGCTGCTCTTTAGTAGTTAGTCTTCAATATGACTTATGGGACCTGCCTCTGGCCAAAAGAACCTTCATATCTATCACTCAGCAAAAAACCGAAAACTCCCCAAATTTTAGTACATTTAGGAGAAAGCAATGAGACCAACAAAAGTTGTGAATGATTCAACAACAAAAAGCACAAAAAGATCTAGAAATCTATAGTTACTAAAATCACAGTATTATATATCAAGTTTCTTTGAAAATTACTCAATGTTAGGAAGATTTCATAAAATCTTTGCATGATGTAGGACATTAACTGTTTTTTGCACTGTGTTATCCTTAGAAGTGAATGAAAACCTTGCCTTTCCTGCAATCGGTTTGGAAATTCAGGCTTTTGATTGAATTTAGGTTTTTAAAATTGCTTTGGTTGGTTTATTTTGTGGAAAATGAGCTGTTAGTCCTGGGGGCGGGCAGCACGCAGAGCTGCCGACACGTATGCTGCTCAGGAGCACCCGAAGAGCCGCTAGTGCCTCCACACCCCACAGCCTAGCCTGATGCCCCTAGTTGGCATCAAATACGTGTTTATTGTTGTTGATGGAGTGAATGACAAAAGAATTGCCACATCTGTGTCACATGTACCATTCAAGGAGGAGTCTGGAGCTCTAATCGACTGTTAACGGCTTCCATTTTCTTCTTGTTCCGACAAGACTTGGATTTCCCGATGGTGTTCCAAAGCAGCAGGCAGAACCAGCACCCAGCTCCTACCACCGTCCCGAGAGAGCTGTCCTCTCCCGGCCGGCAGCAGCTGGCGGGGAACCTTATCTCTGAGCGGAGGTTGCATCAGCTCAGGGTTTCTTCACAGTCACGGGGAGCCGGCCTGGGAGGAGTGGTGTGCCAACGTGACACACGCTTTGAGACCAACAAACAAGCCCGTATCCTGGATGCAAATTCCACCGCAGCCCTCTCCCTAGCTGGACATCCCCACGGAAGCGGACCTAGGAGGCCACCACCGCTGAATGAGCCCACCCCTGCCCTTCTGGAAAGGCAGAGTCCACCCTCTTTACCAAAAACTGTAATCTCCTCCAGAGTTTTAAAAAGTAACATCTTAAAGACATGATTAATGTGTTAAAGAGCTGTATTTTTTTTTTTTTTTTTGGTACTGCGGATCAAACTCGGGACCTTGGGCCTGCGAGGCAGGCGCCGGAACAACTGAGCTAAATCCCCGGCCCTGTATTTTTTTTATTTAAAGAAAAATAACTGGACAAAATGATGTTTACTTGAACCCAACAGCTCCAATAGAGGGGTATTTGATATTCTGCGATGGTTTTGTTTTTTTTGGTACCAGGGATTGAACTCGGGACCTTGCGCTTGCAAGGCAGGCGCTGAAACCACTGAGCTAAATCCCCGGCCCGCTTTTTCCTTTTTTAATGGTGCTAAGGATGGAAGGCATTTGATATTTTTTAAAGGGCTTGACTCTGAAACAGTAGATAAGAACTCTGACATGGAGCCAGGGGACCTAGATTTTAGGTTGTTATTTTGGGGTTTTTTGTTTTTTTGAGACAGGGTCTTGCTATGTAGTTCATGCTGGCCTCGAACTTGTAGTGATCCTCCTGCCTTAGCCTCCCAGGTGCTGGGATTACCGGCATGCGCAACCATGCCTGTCTATTTTGGTGTTTTTGAGACAGTGTCTCACTATGAGGTTCACATTGGCCTTGAAATCACTACAATCCTCCTGCCTCAGCCTCCTGAGCGCTGGGATTACAGGTTTGTCCCACCATGCACAACTGTATTTAGGTTCTTATCTGAGCTCAGCCCCAGATTTCCTGTTCAACCCTGGGCCATTTCTTAACTCTAGAAGGAGAAGAGGGGCCTCTTTGTAAAACAGAATGATCCTCAAGGATCTTTTGGCTTCTAATATAAAATTAATACTATGCTGTCAACAGTTTACTGAAAGTTTAGTGGAAATTCTATACATTGTATTTTTGGTCATGTTCTAACCCTGAGTTACTATGTCCTTTCCACAGCTGACTAATACCAAGGTGACAGCATAAAATGGGCACTTCAAGGGCCGGAGATTTAGCTCAGTGGTTCCACCACCTGCCTCGCAAGCATAAGGACCTGAGGTCGATCCCCGATACCAAAAAAAAAAAAAGAGCACTTTCTTATGGAAAAACAATGCCCTATTGGAAATTAAAAGTCAAAAAAAACCCCCAAAAATCCCAACTGAAATTTTCCTTTGTCCCTCTTTCCTTCAAAAGTTAACTTTTGTAATACCTGAAAGAGAGCCTAACCCGTCTGACCACTTTCTAGGGATCGACACAACACTTTTCAAATTGCTATACCTTTGTACCAAAGCTAAACTATTTTGACTTGTCTTTGCATGTGATATCTGAAATTCCCCAGTAATTGGGTCTCCAGTATGATAAAATACCACGAGCTATATCATCATCAGATGCATACTGTGTTGTGGGAAATCCTAAACCTCCAAAGCATGTATCATCACTTTTCAGATTTTATCAATTAATTTTTCCAGCTCAGTTACATGGAGATGTCTTAGGTAACATCTTCTCGGAGGGAGGTGGGGGGGCCACAGAAGGAGACTCAGGTTTCGGGTATGTAAAAGAAGCACTTTGCCAGCATTGTAATTGGACTGAAAGAAATACAGGGATTACTGAAATCACAGACTCCTAAAATAATACCAGGGAGAATAACCCCTTCAAACTCTTGATCTGTCGCAGAAAGAAAACAGCTTCGTGAAGGATAAAATGATTTGCCACGGCATTAACCAGATAGCTAGGACAGAGTGTGAGCTACAAATCAGGTTTCTCAATTCCCAGTTCAAGGCTCCAAACTGTGTTCCACCTCATTAAAACAATGCAATAAAACATTCAAATACATGTTCTGATCAGTTATCTTGAATGTCCACAATCACACTGAAAGCCTAGCCGCACACGAGCATTTTACTAGACTCTGGTTCACTTCATGTGGATGAATCACCCAGAAAATGCCCCCACTCATCATGGTGTTCACACACGGTACTCTCCACCCACAAGCACTCCACAGTGCCCTGGTAATTAAAGCTGGGAGATAGTTGAACAGCAATTCAGGAATTCACTTTGCTGACAAACATCCTCTTGCCTCATTCATAGATTCTGCAGGAGTCGACCTAGAGCTATGGGGTTCTTCTACCAATGGCCCCCCCCCAATGACACAGTTCCTTGCTCTTAAAAATCCTATTGCAGTGTGAAAATTTTCACTTCGTGGTAATAGTACTCTAACAAAAATAATACTCTAATAAAATAGTATTTTATTTCATTGAAGCTCATAACAAGGCTAAGAGGTTATTGAAAGTAAAACAAGAAAGTCGTAGCAGCTGCTGACTAGGGCTTCAATATGGAGTCCAGGGCTGGGGTGCCTAGCATGTTCGAAGTGCTGGGTTCCAGCCCCAGCACCAAAAAAAAGACAATAATAAAAACTAACCAGAAACCTGGATTTGAGTTTTGGCTGTAGAGCTTTACCTATGTGTCCTCACTCAGTAAGGTCAGGCCTGAGGTGGGACTTCGAGCGCTGTCGCTTACAAATGTTTTCATCTTGCTAAGCCTGTTTGCTCATCTAAAGAACTCATGAGAGTTAGAGTTGCCTTAAATAAACCAGTGCTTGGAGCAGAGTAGGCTCTCAAAATTAAAACCTTACAAGTTCTTTTTGAGGGGTGGGTACCAGAACCAAAGTCACACTGAGCTACATCCCCACCCCTCTTTATTTACTTATTCTAGTTTTGAGACAGGGTCTTACTAAATCACCCAGGTGGGACTCAAATTTACAATCCTCCTGTCCCAGCCTCCCTCTGAGCTGGGATTACAGGATTATGAATTCTTATAGCTGGAAATGTAAATCTTATACTTGACACTTGATTAATAAAATGATAAGATCGACTGTCAAGTGAAATTCCCATTGTTTTTATGTTCAAAGGAGCTTCATGAATATGTTGCAGGAGGAAGTACTGTACGCGTAGAGTATGTAATATTAAAAACACAAGCAGGACTTTTAAAAGTTCCCTTGGCAAACATAGACACATTTTATTCCTTAGAGCAAAGAGAGACATGATGAAAAACAAGAGCTGGGAAGTCTGTCTCAGGGAATGAATTTGCTGACAGTTAAACAGTGGGCATCGTGGAGTGTACAGTTTCTATCTACTTTCCATTGAGTTTCAGCAACTTGACAGCATGTTAGGCCATTTATCTAAAGGTTTGTCTCTCTCGCTCTTTTTTAGACACAACACTATAAATTCTGTTCCAATCCAGGATTCATTCCACCTTGCTTTATGGAATATATTTTACAAGCTCCATTAGTGAAAGCAAGTACATAGACCAAAAAAGTATGAACCAGCTTGAAGATTCAGCTTCCACTTTGACCAAGCACCAGGCGCCATGTTGTTTTCTGATATAAAATCTCATTTAGACATCAGAACATCTGTGAGGTTGAGAAGTAGCTCCATGTCACCAGAAGGAGACACGACTACAGGATGATCAGACATCAGGCGACACACGCAAGTTGTCACCCAGCCAGAAAGAGAGCAGGAGCAGCCCTTTCAAGTCCAAAGTACCCTACTTCAGGGTCGCTGTGTCCCCCAGAGCCCAAGTGCCGTGGCTGCCATCCTGCTTTGGTGTGGTGTTGAGCTGCACACACGACCTGCAGGACAGCGCTGGACACTGATTCTCATCCCTTCTCTCAGCCCTCACACCCTGTGAAATGGTTACCTTGTCATGTCTTAGGGGAGGAGACCGAGTCAGGCCACACAGCTAGCGAGGGCCAGGTGCAAAGGCTGCATACTGAAGAACGGACAGAGCCCCGAGGGACACAGATGGAAGGGATCTGAACACCTCCTGCAGGGAAAAGGACTTGAGAGGAGCCCGAAGGCCTGAGCAGCTGTGGCTGGCACAGGAGAGAATTGAGAGCAAGGGGAGAGAGGGAGGCAGCTGTCTGCAGGGCCCCAGGGGAGGGCTGGGGTGGAAACTGCGCAGGAGACCTGGCAGGGAGTTCAGATCAGTGTAGGGAACCTGATACCAGCCCACACAGTTCAGGGCTACCATCGGTGAGTCTGTGTGCACAGCACGGGACAGCAACAGGCAGGCTCGGGACAGGACAGAGATGTCTGAGGTGAAGGCCTGGACTTCCCAGCCAAGCTCGCGTCAGCCCCCATTCTGGAATTCTCCAAGGCTGCGGGCACTCTCACGAGTTCCTAGTTTTTACATCTTTCTGCAGGTGCTTTTCTATTTGAAAAGATAGCTTTATTTTGTGGTGCTTTAAAATAACCTTTTATTATTGCAGAACTCATTCACATTTGCTCTTAATAATTAGAAAGTACAGACTGGTAAAAATAAGATCTGTATTTACACTACCAGAGATCATCAGTGTTGAAGTCTCAGTGTTTATCTATCTGAATCTTTTTCTGCTATATGTGTCATCATAAATGTATACATATAACCTAAGTACACATACATACATACATGCATCCATAAACATACAGTATTTGTATTTTTTAATCAAAATGAGATTTGGCACTTGCTCTTCATAAACTGTGTTTTTAAAATTGATTATCGCCACATTTTCACTTAAGTTTTCATTTCTAACAACGTCCAGTCCCTATTCAAATTTCCCTAGTTGGCCCAAACTGTTCTTAATAGTTGACTCAATCTAGTCCTGGGTGATGAAAGGCATTCGGTCATATGCCACTTAAGTCTTTTTAAAACTAGCACCACAGCCTTTTCTTCACCAGTCCCCTTCATTTTCAGGCCACTGACCAGTCAGGGCAGTTACCTTGTACAATGTCCCGTCTTCTAGATTAGTCTGGCTGCCTTCTTATGGTATCATTTAGCTTGTTTCTCTATCTCCTGTATTTCCTACAAACTGGATATTAGATCTAAGCATTTATGGATTCAAGTTAAGTATTTCTGGCTGCTCAACTACTCCACAGGGGATGTGCTTCCCCCTCTGACACAGCAGGAGACATGCAGTACGGACCTGGCCCTTCGATGGATCACTAACTGGGAAGGATGGCAGTCTCATCTCTCCATGGCTGTGCTACTTTTCTCTCCTTGCAGCTAGATACCAACCTGTGAACTGCTACTTTAGCCTTTTAAGAGTATTCGATTTCATTAATGATTTACCCAAAGTTTTTAATAAACTTGGTGATCTCTTCCCTGAATCAATACTTGGAGTTTATGAAGTGAAGTTGCTCTAATTCCATCTCTCCCTCATTTATTATCTGGCAATTTTCTACCTGAAAGGCTTTTATGATTACTCTGAAATACAGTTCCTAAGTGGGTGTGGGGGGAGACTAAATGTTTACTTTGTTCTCTTTTGTTAAAAGGGTAGGTAACCTCAGTCCCAAATTTCCTTGGTGAGGCATACCAGTTTCCTCTGTGTACTGAATGTTCATCATAAAAAATACATCCAAGTTTCTCATTTTTCAGTTATTTTTTAGAGAATTTTACTTCAACTTCACTTTTTTCTTATAACAGCTGCCAGCCAGGCCCAAATCCCTGGCTCTTTGGGTGTCTAATCCTTTTTCTTTTTCTCAGATGAAAAACCACTCACTAACTCCTAAATAATTTAACTAATGCTTCCATTTTACCTAAAAATTTCCATTAACAGGAATTTTCAGGTTTAGCCAATAGTTATTCCTGAATGAAGGGGGGATAGTCGGAGTACAAACTTAACAGGTTCTGCAAAAATGATGTTGTGTGTGTGCATAGCTTTAGGAGGCAGGTCCCAGAGGGTGGGAAACACATTCCAACCGCCTTGCTTACTATCCCTTCTCCGGGGATGCTTCTCCTCAGGTATGCGGAGCTCTAGACCCCAGATGTTACGCTTTTATATTCACATGAGCTCCATGTTAGCAAGCTTCTTTTGAAACACTTACAAGCATTTTATTGAAACACAAAGGGAAGGAGAGGGAAGATGAAAACAGGAAGACAGCCAAGAAATATCTATCTCAACTCTAAAATAGGTGCCCCCAAATAAAACCAAAATCGAGTCTTGACTGAGTCCTCCTTCTAATGATGTTTTGATTTGTTATCTCTTGCACACAGTAAGATGAAAAGCTTAAGTGCTACGGCAACTCCGGGCAAGATGACAAGCATCCTACACACCGGCGGAGAGTGGGAAGGGGCCAGATTGCTTAATTGTTTGTTGCTTGGGAATCGGAGGAGGTGAACAAGCCAGAAATCTTTCGGGGGACCCAAAGAGCACAACTCCTTCCTCAGGCAGCCGAGAAAACAATGAGCTGGTTTAAGGTCACTGCATTGTGCAGGCTATTGTATCCTCATGTACCGCCCCAAGGGGAAGTGCATTGTTATCTCTGGGAGGCGGGCAAGGAGCCTGGGTTGAGGAGAACACAGCTCAGGATGCTGATGAACCATGCGCCTTCAGTTTAAGAGGGAACTTTTAGATCAACATTTTGGGTCACTGTGTCCCCAAAAGACCTGAGGATTAAGGTCAGAAAGCTTTGATGGCCCAGGGTTAAAGAGAAAAGTTGGCTGCCAGGTGGAATTAAGGGGCTCTGAGAAAAGTGTGTCAGGCACCTAGGAGGTGGAGACTAACAGAAAACAGAAATGTTAGGGTGAAACTGGCATACATGCAAGAAATCCTAGAGAATGTTTACCCTATCCTCCTCTTCATTTCAGGATGGGACAACTGAGGCACAAAGAGGTTCTTCACCCACAGATGGGGAAAGCAAGCCCCCCATCTGCCCACAGTCTTGTCCCAAGTATTACAGTTAGGGACAACATCAAAGCCAGAATCCATGATATTTTGATTACTGGGTCCAGCCCCCGGTTGGACTGAAGCAGAATTTTTGTTTCCAGCTAGGCCTCTTACACTGGGCAAATGCAGATGGCTAATAGATAAATATTCCTAGCAATCCTAGAGCTCTTTGTAAAAAGCTCTTCAAACAACTTTATTGAGATATCTTCCACATTTTGTAAAGTTTCCGGTTTCACACATACAATTCACCTCAGTGCTGGGATTATAGGTGTGCGCTACCACACCCAGCATGTTTCTAATTTTTGATAAAGTTCCTAATTCCAAATCTTTGGCTTCTTCTTTGTTTTGGTGCTGGGCATCAAACCTAAAGCCTCGGGCTTGCCAAGTATGCACTTTCACCATGGAGCCATACATTCTCAGCCTGATTCTATGTTTTCCATTTTGCTCTCATCTTGATGAAATAAAAATTCATATACAGACCACCGGGACAATTTTATAACAAATACTGATAAGCGACTTCAGCGCCCTGGCTGGTATATGATTTCAGCACTCCCAAGTCTAGGGCTGCTGAACATACGAATGATCTGCATTAACTGAAGGCCCAGTGAGATCAGGGATTCTGTGGAAAGGAATATTTCTCAGAGTGTCCAAAACAAGAGAAATCCGGGAAAACGTAGTCACATCTGCGGCAGATCAGAAGCATGTGTGGCAGGTGTTTTTGCATCTCCGCTTCCAGTGTGAGTGGTAAGGGTTTATGACTTGTTACTAGCTAATTTGTTTTGGCTGCATAGATATGTAAGAGCTATAATTGTAAAGAGTCCATTGCTAGTTTTGTTCACATTGAAGTTACATGATAATAAAAATTATGTGAATACCGAGAATCTTTAAGAATTTTTTTCCCATTGAAGCCTGTACTTTACTCAAGTAAGATACAGCTATATAAAGTAATTGAAACTGATTTGAAGGAATTTTAACCCTCAGTTTTGTAAATACAGAAAGAAGTGATTGGGCACAGTGGCACACACCTGTCATCCCAGCACTCCAGACGTTGAGGCAGGAGGATTGCAAGCTCGAGGCCAGCCTGGGCTACATAGTGAGTTCAAAGCCAGCTTGAACTACATAGTGAGGCCCTGTCTCAAAGAAAACAAACAAAACCAAAGAAGAAGGAGGAGGAGAAGGAGAAGAGGTAGAAAAAGGAGTGACAGGACTTTTGTGGAGCCACACAGCCTCTTCTGAGTCTACAGCATGGCTCTCCGGGGTCCCATCCACCAAACATTTATTCCAGGTTGTATGTTGTTAATCTCACTCAGCCTTTTCCCATTTTATATATCAGCTATCTGCTAAAACAGACAGACAGCATGCATTTTCTAAATCCTGGTTTTGTGCCGAAGGCTCGATGAGGACAATCCTAACCTTTAATCTGAAATCTAAGACCTGGTCCTCACAGTGTGCTTTGGAAATAGGCGATTCGTGTTAGCGACCTTTCAGCCCGGGAGGTGGTGTGGGCCTAGCCGGCCTAGCCTTTATTCCGCCACCGACTCAGTTCATGGACGGAGGCAAGTCCCAACAGCTCCGGTCTCACAGCCCCATTTCTCAAGTTGAGACAGGGAAAGCAGAGTAGATTAGATAGCATCGAACATTTTCTCTTGAGCTCTTCTATTCAATGAATTTAAAGTATTAATGTCCTATCTATTATCAACTCTTGCTCCTGAACAGAATCGGCTTAACCTCTGCATGGTTCTCTCTCTCTCTCTCACACACACACACCTCCTCACCTTATTGCCATTATTTCCTAATAAGTTATTTCAGTTCTATTCAAAAGAACCTAGCCACTCACTCCTGTGCACCTATGGTATACAGATGTGCCTGCCGTATTTGGTCATGCTCAGTAAGTGCACTGAGCATTATCGGATGAATTAGTGTGCTGCCACCACCAGCACTTGCTTCTGGCTCCCTTATTTATGCTGTAACATATAATGGTATCCATTTTTCTGAGTTAGCAAAAGGAAATGCTCACTGAAAGCCAATTGATTAGTTCTGACCCCTAATGACTCATTTAGACCTGGTTTGTTTCATGTTTGTTTTATTTCTCCAGGTAGAACTTGTTAATCCTTTGAAAACTGGAGAGTACGCCTGTTATTTCATGTATAATTCCTAACGCAGCCCTAGGTGTTCCATGCTGACTGACCAATTATTAAATTCCAAACAGATAGGGCCTGTTTTTAAGGCCTTCTACAGTCCTCTAACCAAAACTTAAATGTCCACAAGGAGCTCAACCCCATTGATCTCCTTTCACCCACGGTGCTAACAAAGATGGTTTTTATTCTTTGAAATGGTATTTATTCTTTGAAAAATTTATTCTTAGGCAAACTCAAAGACCATTATTCATAATATTCTTCTACTTTCTTTTCCCGCTTAAACAATCAGTGCCCACAATTAATTCTTTAGTCTGATTCAATTCTGGGTACTTCTAGTGTAATTAATTCCTGGTTTTGTAAAGAGCCATAGGTGGGGAAGGAGCAGAGCTTTGGCCCATGCTGTCCTCGCTCCTGATGTCTTCAGGCTTTAGTAATCCAATGCAGAGCAACGTAGGTCTTGCTTAAAGCACTATTATTAGGAGTAAATATGTTACTGTGTGAGAGAACTTGAGATGTTCTAAAGCTCTATGCAGCCAGGTACCCCAAATACTCAGGGGGCTGAGGCAGGACTGCCTTGAGCTCAGGAGTTTGAGGCCAGCCTGGGAAACAGTAAGACCTTGTCTCAAAAAAAGAGGAAAATTTTTATGCAAATTTAAGATATTTTCTCCTACTGTTACCAGAACATTAAAAACATTTTACTTAAGGTTATAATTTAAGAGCTTCACTGAATAAACTAAAGTACATATACCTGGGCTGGAGGTGTATCTCAGTGGTAGAACACTTGCCTAGAACATCCAAGGCCCTGGGTTTGAGCCCCAGAAGCACAAAAATAGAAAATAAATTAAAAATATATACACTCAGATTTCATATATATATATATATATATATATATATATGAAAGTTAAAAGGAACTGTGCCATAATGTTAACATTAGTTTTTAAAAATACTTTTCTGTATCCTTTGCAGTACTAGCTATTCCTCTTACAACCACAAAAACTACTTTAAATAAAGACATTGTACAATAGTTGAGTCTTAAACAAGAAGAGCTATTGATCTGGAGGACTGTGAGGAGACACTTTCACAGTAAGCCTTCTACATTGATAAAATTAAGTTTCTGAGCTGACTACTAAGGTAAACGGCAGGGGTGTTTAGCTAAGCCTTTTCAAAGAATAGCAAAGTTATCAAGAGTAATGTGAATCTTTCCATTTTTCTACAGAACTATTATCTTCCATCTTTTTTTTCTCTGAAGTGTCTATTAGATATCAGCATCACCCATCCTGAGAGTATCAAGAGATGAAAGACTCAGAACATGGAAAACCTCAGACAGGAAGTTAACGTTAGTGTTGCATAAAAGTTACCACAAGCATCTGACCTCGTTATTATCTTCCACTTCCCCAACGCCCTGAGAACACCCAGCGCTAATCCAGAGTGTTTTGTGACGTCCAGAACGTGCTCATAAATCAATATCCACCTCAGCTTTCATTTTACTACTGAGACTCCTCTTTCTGAAATGGAGGCCTCACCATGTTACCCAGGCTGGTCTTGAACTCCTGCCTCAGCCTCCTGAGTAGCTGGGACTACAGGCATGTGCCACCACACCCAAAGTCTTTATTCCTCAGAATTCTGACCAGTAGCTGTTTCAGGGCTGGCACTGTCTCAACCTGCATGTCATTTTTCTCTTTAACACATCCTCATCATTTCCACTCCTCACCCTCACTGATTAATAGCTCCGAGATAAAGGGATTACATTAAGATGACCATATACTTTATTACCCAAATCAGGACACTTTTAAGGAGTGAAACAGGGCACTATTAAAATTCCTGCTGGGACAACAGGAATCAACTGGGATTGTCATGGGCAAAGCAGGTTATCACCACATTAGGATTAGGCAAGGTGAGGAGTAGGGAGGAGTCTGCTACCTTTGGTCCCAGCAACAAGAAACTAGGTCAGCGCTGCTCCATTGCTTCACCACACAGGAGCTGCCCCCGACCAATCCCAAGCCACCCATCTAGGGATTCTACTGACACTTTGATTAAAAACCTATACTTAGGATGCAGCACCTGATTTTTCTTTTCATGTCTTCTTTTTCTCTCTCCTTCTTTAAACACCAAAGACTCCCACAGGCAACTGTTTGCAAAGGAGGGTGGGAATTGCAAAGTTTGGCCCAAGGCTGTCTTGCATTCAGCTGCTGCTTCTGGCCACCCTTCAAGTGACCAGATGTGAGGTAAGTAATGCCCATCTGGATTACCAATCTCATTTTCATCTCTTTCAACATAAAGAACAACAACAATAGTCAAATTATGTATTCCAAGGCTTCCAAGAGGGGAGAGCCATTAACCCCACAGGAGCCCAACTCTCACAGAGCAGTTATTCCAGTAAAAATACCAGTTTAGTTCAATGAGGGGAGTGAAATAAAGCTTGGTTTGTGGATTTCAGTTAACTCAAACACCAAAAATGGTGAGGTGGAATAATGCAAGCCAGTCAATGCTTAGCACTTCGGGAGTCTGAACCCTGAGGCGTCCTAGTGAAATGGCTGGGTTTTGGGGTCACTACCAAGTCTCCCAGAAACAGCTCTGGCCACAGGCACTTTGGCCATGGCTGTCCTAACATGCTCTGGGGAGGGTGCAGAGCTCCACCGCAGGCAACAGAACCCCCTGACATCCAATTCCTAACCATAAATCCTTTCAATGGATCCATTGAAACTTCTGTAGATGGACTGAACTGACTTGGAAGAAAACTGACAACTTCTCTCCCTCCTACTTTTGGTCATGCATTGGGTCCCCTGCGCTGGTCTGTGAGGTGGAGCCGGTCTGTGACAGTTCCCATCACTCATTCCAGGGCCGTCCATGGGACCAAGACAGGGGTGTCACAAGACGAAGCAGAGAAATGAGAAGAAGCTTAGAGTGAACAAAGACATTCAACTCCACAGAGCCAGGTGGGAGGATGACTGACAGAAAGGGTGACAAGGGGAGCGGAAGTTGGGACAGGAAGGGTTTATTAGACTGGTTTGGAACAAGTGCCTTTGATGACAAAGCACAAAATAATCCATAACACATAGCCCTTAAGAATTTATAACAACCTTTTTACATATACCATTTACTTCATCTTGAGACGTAAAAATTATTTCCATTTCACTGAAAACTGAGACTCCCAGAACTAGCAACCTGGCCCAGGACATGCAGACAAACTTAAAAACTATAACCCAAACCAACAAACATCTGTTGAATGAACCTAGTCCCCAAAAAGCCCGGTGCAGCTTGTGTACCTGCTACTCAGGAAGCTGAGTCAGGAGGATTGCTTGAGCTCAGGAGTTCAAGGGTAGCCTGGGCAACATATTGAGAACGCTTTTCGAAAACAAAAACAAAAACTGCCATTTACAGTATACTGTGGGAAACACAAAGAAGTGTAAGTCTGCCCTCAAGGAATTTGTAATCTTGCTAGTGAGAGAAACTACAAAGAGGTGAAAAGTTGAGCAATGGTTCTTGATTTGAATAAACACTCTAGTCAGTGATTAGAAGCGATGTCACAAGGTAGCACCTGGTTAATTGCCAAATAAGTGGGAAAATGAGAAGGTTTCGCAGGAAGTCAGAAGATGGAGTCAAAATGGGATGGCACCCAGAAGAGGTTCCATGAAAAACATGGGATTTTATTTATTTATTTACTCATATATTTATTGATATTTTGGGCTTTTGAGACAGGGTCTCACTGTGTAGTTCAGCCAGGCATTGAACTCACTATGTAGTCCAGGCTGGCCTCAAATTCAAGGCGATCTTCCTGCCTCAGCCCCCCAAATGCTGGGATCATAGGTGTGCGCCACCACGCCTGGCTAAGACATGGGATTTTAGCAAGGGCTATCTGGTGAGCAGGAGCATGGTGTCCCGAAAGGTGGCAACCATGCACTTGTGCCCCCTCTCACCCATGTCACTCAGCAGAGCGCATCACTGGGGTGGGACTGATGGAACCCGAAGGCAGGAAGCTGTAGCCTCTGGCCAAGGAGTCGGAGGGAAGATGATGGCGTGGGGAGAGCAGGTGAAGGCGAACCGATCACTGTGCTGCTTGGAAGTGGCTGGGGAGCGGCTTAGCCAAGGAACGCTGTTAAGAGGACACAGCAAGGGCTCAACACAGTCTCCCTGCTTGGAGGGATGCACACAGATGGAAACTCCCAGAATGCTGCTGGCCTGTGAGTCAAATGCAGTAAGCCAGGGCTGACGGTGCCATGAGCATCCGGGGCACAAGCAGTAAGAGCCCGTAGCCGCTGGGCACAGCTGCCTGTCGGCGGAACAAGACTGCAGAGTGACGGCAGGAAGTGTGCACAGCCCCCCTGCCCAGACCACATCTGTGAGTCTGTTTCAGGCGCTGGGAAGTCACCCAGGACCTTGTACGCGCTTGCGGAGCTCTTCCCATATCCCCTGCCCAGACAACAGTTCAGGGTGTTTTGGACACAGCGCCTCGATGAGCTGCCCGGGCTGTTCTCATGGTGGAGCTTGTGGGCTCAGGGAATCCTCCTGTCTCAGCCTCCCAAGTAACTGTGATTACAGGCTCCGGAGACTTCATTTAAAGGGAATTTTACTTTCTTAAAAGATGCACTTGGCATTATACCATTGGAAAGGTCCCCTGTAGGCTCATGGCTTAATTCAAACTAATTTAGATGTGACTTTCCAGGTAGCTGATGAACAATCTGCCATGTATATGGGGCAGTGCTCAAGGACTACGCACTCTAGTGAAAAGAATAGCACTTATTATACCTAGTTGCACTGGGTAGGATTATATAAAAACCCGCACATTAAGCAAGGACACATAACTGATTAACGATTAAAAAATTCTTCAGATACTGGAAGTTGTGGGACCGCAGGGAGATAGGAGGAAGCCAACTGGCTGGCTTGGTTTTAGTCTCTTGCTTTTAATCGTGGATCCTAGAGGTCGGAGCGGCCGAGTCTGGCCCCACCTCCAGTCCTGTCACGCGCGACACCTCTGTCCTATGGGTCATGATGATTGCGGTGGCCCACGTGGCTTTCAGGGACAGGAGGCCACTTTGGTGCCTTTCAGACGGGTTGGGATCCCGGAGCCCCTGCCTGGGCCTGGGCCAGCGGCTGATGACGCCTCTCGATCTCAAAGGCCAGAACTCAGCAGCTCACACAGCCGTTTCTGCTCGTGTGGCCTGGAAGAGCCCAGAGGCTGGATCATGCACGCACTCGCAGAGCCGGATGCCCGCACGTGACCTCGACACAGATTCCCCACGCCCCACCCACCCTGCTTCTGCCGCCCACAAGATCCCTGGACTCCTGCGGGAGGAGGCAGAGCTGAGGCCTGTGCTCCTGGGTGAAACAGGCCTAGCTCAGTACCAGTGATTTCTGTTCCTTCGGGGGAAGTAGACAAACGCTGAGGGGGGGAAAGGCAGTTAAAAAGCAATTTGTTTTTTTATTAAGCAGCTTCCAGAGAGTTTCCTGAGATAAGCTTCAGTGTTTTTTACATGTACAGTAAAATGTTATTTGCTATTCAAAATGAAACTGACATTAAAAGTTCCTGAGTCACTGGATATGACAGGGCATCCCTGTAATCCTAGAACTCAGGAGGCAGAGGCAGGAGGATCCCCAGCAGTTGGAGACCAGACTGGGCTACGTAGTGTGCTCAAGGCCAGACTGAACTACATAGTGAGATTTGTCTCAAAAAACCAAAGTTCCTGAGCCATCAACTCAGGACTGAGTTTAATTTAAATTTTATTTCACCCTGTAATATTTACTGAGACCAAAAAAAAAGCCTTAATACATTGAAGAAAGAGTTTACACAACCAGAAATGAGAAGGCCTTTGAGCTCGACTGAGTTAACTAGAGACGTAATTCCAGCAAGATAGGGGCTGGAGGGGCAGCTTGCAGCCCAGGTTTCCATGCCCTGTGCCTGCTCTCCTGGGGCAAATACTGCTTCACTACAAACAGTGTATACATTGCACATTCCAGTTCCATGACCCTGCCACTTCGTAGGACTGGGCCCTGGCGAAAGAGTCGCAAAAATGTTTCTCCTGACAGTCATTACCACCAAACTGTCTCGGTATACAAGGTTTTCCATGCTGGGAACTGTATAGTGAGACCTTGTCTGAAAAAAACCAAAACAGAAAAAACAAGCGAACAAATAACAAAAAACTCCAAAAGGGCTGGGGATGTGGCTCTGTGCAAAGGTACTGGTTTCAGTCATATACACATACAAAGCAAAAAGTTAGGTTTGATCAGTTTTTCTTAAACTTAACTATAGGGATCACTTTTAAATAGGAAAAAATCCTATACACCTGCCACTGACGCACTGCTGAACCCCCTAGAGGTCTGTGAACTCAGGTTCAGAGAACTGATGTAAGAAACCAAAGTTTTATCCTATATAAGTGTTCTCAACATTGTGAGAGTCAGGCTTTATAATAACTGTTTAGATCATTACTGCTGTACAAATACGAGATTTGCAAACTCTGAAACTCTTGGAGTCCAATCAGTCATGCTCAGGCCCCTGGGAATCTGTGGCTCCCAGTGGAGGGAGAGATGGTCTCTTCCAGTCTAAAATGTCACCCTTCCAAGTGCAGGTGGCTGCTTCCCGGAGGACGTCCCAGTGCCTCCTGTCATACACATGGGCTCGCTGATGTGTCACATGGGAGAGAATACAAGGAACTGCACAGTATTAGAGCAGTCAAAAAATTGTTTTCTCTTGAAGGGAGCTGAATTCCCAGGTACTGAGTTTGGTTTTGTTTCCATTTGTTTGTTTTTGAGACAGGGTCTCGCTATGTAGCCCAGGGCGGGCTTTGAACTCGCAGTGATCCTCCTGCCTCAGCCTCCCAGGTGCTGAGATGACAGGTGCATGTCATCATGTCTGGCTCAGTTACTGAGTTCTGACAAGAGCAGGAAAGGCATTCAGCTGTAAGTCAACATATGAGGCAACAGGAGGCTGATGACAGAGAGCATCTGCCTGGCTCCAATGAAACAGTGCTTCTGTGAGGGAATGGATTACAAAGAGGGAGAAGAGCAACAGAGAAGCAAAGGGCAAACACCCCAAATGCAAAGGAAAGAGGGCTTGACAGACCTTTCTTTAAGGAAGACCCACTGACCACCGGTGATTGCAGGGACAGAGGCCCAGCACCATCAACCAGCAGAGAAATGTGATTCCCCTGTCACCCCGGTAGGATGGTATCTTAAATAAATAAAGCATTTTGGAGGACATAGATTCCGGAACCCACTTGTGCAGGGTCGAGACCTGGGACAGGACTGGAAAACAGATCAGCAGCTCCTTCAAAAGCAAACCACAGAATCCTCCTATGCTGTGCTTTGTCCCCACAGGTCCCGGTTTGGAGCCCAATGTGGTGACCCTAACAAGTGGGGGTCCTATAGGAGGGGAGGCCCAGTGGGAGGTGGCAACGTCACCACGGCCAGCCCTCAGAAGCCACCTGGTCCTCTTGGGGACCCTGGTTATGTCCCCAGCGGGATGTCACAGAGAAGCGGGCAGCCCCTTGCTGTCTCTCTGGCTTCCAGTGCCACATGGGACTGCTCCTTCCCCATGCACCCCTGCCACCTGACGCCAGTGCCGTGAGGTCCTCGCTCGAGCCCCGCCCACTCCAGCAGCTCATCAGAGGCCTCCCAAACCTCGAGAGGCGTAGACCCCCTCTCTTTCCAAGGCACCCGCCTGGGGGCTGGCTGCAGCCAGGGACGGGGCCGTCCCCTCAGGATCTCGATGCCCTCCCCGCGTGGACCCGCAGCTGGCAGAGCTCAGACAGCTCGGATGCCAGGGTTCACGGCCCCATTCTTTGCGAGAGTTGACACAGCCATCTCTGAAGTCAGCAGATTCAGGAAAATTTAAAGAGACTGTGGAGAAGAGAGGTCACTACAGACTAGGGATGGCCGGGGATGGCTGTGCCCCACTGGGAGCGCAACGATGCCCAGCACTGACAGTGGCTGAAATGGAGAATCTTACTTTAGATCCATTTTTCTATCATTGGAAAAGCGAGTTGAGCAGCTTACTTACCGGTTGAACATCTACACTGCTGATCTGTTCACAATCTAGCAGAGATCTAAAACATGTAATGCCCTTTTCACGGGGAAGGGTCTACAGTCGGGACCCTCAGGAACCAGTGGAGACCGGGAGCGCTTCTCGGTGGTGAGCGCCTGCCCAGTGAGTGCAAGGCCCGGGTTCCGGCCCTGCACTGTGAACAACAGAGCAAAGCAGCAGTAGCGAGGGTCAGAGCTGGGGTCCAGGCTGCCTCCAGGCTTCGGAACTGTGGAGGTCCCATAGCCATAGCCAGCCCTTCCCTATCAAGCAACACAAACTTTCATTCTACGGCCGAAGTTAATTATTAATTATCTTCAGTGATAAACGTCACAACTCTCAAGGATAATTGAAAAACAGTTGAGCTACAAATCTCAATATTCTGGCTTCCTATTGTCCCTTACACACACACACACACACACACACACACACACACACACACACGCACGCACGCACCCCCCAGTGGAGGTGATGAGGGGTGAAATGATTTTCAGAATGAAGGAGAAGAAAATGTCATGAAATAAGTGTTCCACACAGTAGATTCCAAGAGCAGATCTCCACACTAATTTTAATTTTACCCTTACAGTCTGTATATTCTGCAAGGGAATAAAGAGCTTCACATGTCCCATTCAGGTAATAAAGAATCACACCTGTAATATCAGCACGGTGGGAGGTGGAGGCAGGAGGACTGCAAGTTTCAGACCAGCCTGGCAACTTAGTAAGGCTCTGTCTCAAAATAAAAAATAAAAAGGGCTAAGGATGTAGCTCAGAGTGAAGGCCTTGGGTTCAATCCCTAGCGCCACAAACAGACAAAGAAACAGATTCACTCTTATTTGTTCAGTTCGTTTGCTTTGTTGGCCGAGGAACACTGACGGGGCAGGTGGCATACCTAGCTGGAAAAGCCTTGGGTTTAATATTTCCTTTGTGACATAGAGGTCAGCTGTCCTATACTCCACCCAAAGGGCCTCTCCGCCCCATGGCTTGGGGTCTGAAGCCTTTCTCAGTGCCAAGACCCTTCCGACCCACCCTGGCTCTCTGCTGTGCTCCCCCTTTGCTCCTCTGGGGCTCACCCTCTGTAAAACGAGTGACGGCTGAGCCAACAGAGAGAACGTCCTTAGGGCACCTGTGTGTGCATGTGCGTGTGCGTGTGCATGCATGTGTGTGCTTGTGCATGTGCGTGTGTGTATGTGTGTGTTTCCAGGCTGCTTGAACTGAACCCCAGAGTGGAAGAAGTGGCTGGTGATTATTATCCCCGTAGTGATTATTCTGTTTGGTAGACTTCTTCAAGGGCCCAGAGGCCACGCGTGGCAATGGTCTATAAGCAGTGCTGGTTTCCCAGCCCAGGCCTCCTCTCCCAGACCCCGGCTCCCAACTCCTGGCTCCGGGGGTTCAAGCTGTCCCTACAGAGACTGCAGCAGGGGTTGGTGGCTCCTTCTCTTTCACCACCTGATTCTTTGCAGTCACTTTCTGTACTTACATCACAAAATAATCTCTTTCAAGGTAACGTCTACCTATATCCGGGTATGTTGGTGACTGTGGTACTGAGGTTCGAATCCAGGCCCTCAAGCACTCTACCAATAGCTACAACCCTGCACTCTGAGTCCTTCTTTATTCTTTATTTTGAGACAGGGTCTCACTAAGTTGCCCAGGCTGGACTTGAGCTCGCCATCCTCCTGCCTCAGCCTCCCTGGTCGTTGGGATTGGAGGTGTGCACCACAACATCCAGTTTCTTGGTTGTTCTTTTAAAGTAATACAGTGATAGTCCATATTTGCAAAAAATAGTTAAAAGTGAGTGAAAGCTTAAGGGAGAAAAAAAAAATCAATCACTGTCCTTAAATTCTTTCCCAGGATGGCTACTGACTCTGTTAAGCTGTCATACGATTTGACTCAAAATTCAGGACAGGACATCTATGCAGCTGCCACTAAGATTCAGTTTTTGAATACTTGGTTGTCCTGCACAGCATTAGAGATTCTATCCAAGAACCAAGGAGTCATTTCTGAGAATTTGCATTTTTCTGTAACCCATGTCAATACTCTAAGTCTTCCCCAGGGTGAAAGGGATGTCACCCATAACCTACCAAAGCCTGAGGCCCAGTGATGACGCAGAGGACAAAGCAACTCCAAACCCGTGATGGCCGGAAAGCCTATGCTAAGCATGAAATACACAACTCGGGCCCCAGTTTCTGATCCTGGGAGATGGGAAGAAGGGGTGGCCTCCCGACAGCACTCCCCATGAGACCCCAGGAGCCGGAGTGTAGACCTGAGCATCTGGACCAAGGCTCCTGCAGCGACCTGCTGCCCTCCCAGCACTGACCCAAGTCTGTTGCTACAGCTGTGGCTTTTCCTTGGAGAAGCACTGAGGTTACAAGCTGGTGCTGCTTCAAGGGTCTGGGAGGAGGGCTGCACTGGATCAATGGAAATTTAAGTCTATTTCCTCTGGTTCCCTGCTTATTTTGGTAGAATCCCCATAATTAAAAGTGCAGTAAGCTATACTGTCACACTTCAGGGTTTTTACAACTCCATCCACCACATGTGGGCTGGGGGTGGAGTAGCAACAATCCATGAGGAAGTCAAAGGTATTTCAGTGAATTTGGCAACTTGGAGTCCGCTGGAGGACAGGCGAGATCATGTGCTTAAATGAGAAGCGTTACCAATCTGGGATGACTTTTTGTGGTTTTGGCTTTTTCTTTTACACCAGCATCGCTACATTTATTCAGAAAGAGATTTTTGTTTTCCCAGATCAGTTTTCCATCACGATATGAGAATATAGTTTCTTTTCATAAAGAAAACATTCTTGGCAGGTTTTAAATGAACCAAAATGAAAAATGAGAATGCAAACTGATTTTTAATTCACTACCAAGGGCATTTTAGAAAATCCTAAGACTTCCATTAAATGTCAGTCCATTCCTAAGTTTAGTCCCTTTTTCACTGAAAGTCAACCAAATGAAAAGCCAATTAATTGATACAAGCCTGGCAGTATGCGAAAAGGGGCTATTTAAACTCACTGAGCAAGAGCAAGCTCCTGAACTATCAGGAGGGGACAGGGACGAGGGGACAGAGAAGAGACCGAGGAGGAGAGAAGTAATGGCAGGGGGTCATCCGGAGCTCAGTACCAGGGCATTTACTTTGTAAGACAACTTTCCTTGGTTCACTAAATAATCTAGCACAATGGCATCCAAGATGCTGCTCCAAGCTGCGGTACAATGCAAGCGAGTGTGGCCTTGTTTTCCAAACAGTGGACAGGTCGGGTATTCAGATATTCTACCAAGTAATTTCCAGGAACTGTGACCTGCAGACTTAAGATCTAAAAATTTCCTTTGTACTTCTGAAAGTATTAGTTCTCACTTTTGTAATTCCTACTTTTTCCTTTAATATATAAAGCTATATAACTGCCATATCTGTAAACGGATCAAGGCTGTCTCATTCCACGATGCGTAGAAAGTTAAGAATGGAAAGGTAAGGCCGGGGATTGACCTCAGTGGTTCTGCCGCTTGCCTCGCAAGCGCAAGGTCCCAAGTTCAATCCCCGGTACCAAAAAAAAAAAAAAAAAAAAAGAATGGAAAGCTACAGTTGGGGGTGGTGGCGCATGCCTGTGATCCAACACTTTGGGGGCTGAGGCAGAGGAACTGCTAGAAGTTCGAGGCCAGCCAGGGCTACACAGTGAGTTCAAGGGCTGTTTGCACTACACAGTGAGACCTTGTCTCAAATAACAACAAGAACAAAATCCATTTATCTAAACTAATTTATCCAGCATATGGGAAGCTGAGACCGGAAGAGGGAGAGGGGCTTAGTTAGGATCATGCAACTGCCGCATTGTTCTTACTTGTGTGGGATTTCTCCCAAGTGACATATAACCTTGGAGATACACAGTCATCCTGTGTCCACAGGGCCTGGGCCCAGGACTCCCCAGGACACCAGTTCCACAGATGCCTGAGTCCCTCATACAGTGAGCTGTAGCATTTCCAAAGAACCCATGCATGCCCTCCTTTTAAATCACCTCTAAGTGACTCACGATACCCAATACAATGTAAATGCCATTTAGGGAGCTGTACTTAGCATTTAGGGAATAACAGCAAGGAAATAATCTGTACATGTCCAGAACGGACACCAGTCTTGCTTTTTGAAGATTCCTGGCCCATCATCGGGGAAGTCAGCCCTCGCACAGCCTGCAGACAGGAAAGGCCAGCCGCACTCAGCACCGGGCTGTTGCAAATCTGTGCTTACCTGACACCTTCGGTCTGTTTTGCTCTGTCCTCTTATCCCATGGCACATGGGCACAGTAACCTCATACCCCCCTCCAAACCCAGCTTGGCCTGGTCTCACAGGGTCTGTCTCTCCCCGGCCCAACTTCCTCCTCCTGTGCGGCTACCCTCTTCCCTACTGGATGCGACATCAACTTGCTGCTAACGTTGTCACTGGCCCGAAGCCATGCCCCACCACCTTCCCACCCGTCACCTTCCAGCTTCCCTGCAATGCCTTTCCCAGCAGTATCTGTATGTGACATGCACCCTTGAAAACACTAATTCACGGCCCTCTCTCCTTTGCTCACTCACTCTTTAGTGTTGCTTCAAGACCCCTGGAAAAACATCCCTGGGCTTGGGAGTCTAACAGATCTCTGCTTAAATCCATGTTTTTACCCTGCGCCTGCAGAATGATCTTTCTGTAAGTTAATTGACTGTGCTAGATCCCGCTGAGTTCACACCTGGACAATAGGACAGTAGTGACAATTCCCTCCTGTAGGGCAACTGGGAGGACAAAGGAAGATTATGGACCTCACTTGCCACACAAGGCCAACAATGCCAAACAGATACTTCTGGGAGCTCCTCTGGCACCCACGACACCGCTCTGGCTTCCTGGCTAAAACTCCGCCTTGGCATTGCTTCCTAAGACCTCAGCTTTGGACACATTCCGAGTCTGCCCGGACACTCGTGTGTTTCTACAGCAACTTCTGAAGGCGAGGTTACACATCACCCTTAGGACCTCCGTCTTAATTCTCCACTTGCAGAGTCATGTTGGCGTTTTAAAAGTTTTGAGTTTTCGAGCGTTTTGGATTTCAGGTTTTTGGATCAGGGATGTTCAAAGCTGTATGTATCTCAGACAGTCTTAAAATAATTTGATTCTGATTTTGCAGCTCAGGTTGGAAATGAAAATCTACCTCAAGAATAGAATTTTAATAACATAATTTTCCTGCATAATATTGGCTGGGAAGGGTGTGAGGTACTAGGGACACCTTGAAGACAGGCTCTGTTCCCAGGATGACACCACAAAGGCGTAACAATTGGGTCCAGTGACCACCTCACTGCTGTGAGAGGCCCTTGAGGATCAGAGTCACTGGGGGTGGTGACACAGAGGAGTGGGCTTCGGATGAGCACCAACCAGCTGCCATCACTCCATGAAAAAAATGTATCCTGAGACTATGTAGCCGAGGCTGGTCTCGAACTCACAGAGATCATCCTGCCTCAGCCTCCCAAATGCTGGGATTGCAGGCGTGCACCACCACGCCCGGCAACTGTGGCTATTTCTCTTACTCCAAAGTCTGGCAGATAAAAAGGTTACTTCACACATCAAGCAGTCGACTTAGCAGGACATGATCTAACATCTATGTGTCTCTTACTGGAAGTCCACTCATCCCAGATCAGGGTGTCCTTGGAAGGATGTGAACAGAAAGTCTGCTCCATGGGGCACAGGGCCTCGTCTCTTAGAAGGGTGACTGCACCAGGAAGAACCAGGCCAGCTCTCTGGTGACACATGGTCGGGTGCAGCTATGTCTAAATAATTTCAACAGATGGCTCTTGCTACAGACTGGGTAGGGAACCCAGATATGTTCCTATAAATCTTAAATTACTGAAAACAGATTACCACTGTGAAGAAAATAAGTATCAGTAGGTCAAAAGACAAAAGCCACACTCTGCTCAGACTTGAGGAATAATGGTGCATCCTTCTAAAGCAACAAAGAGAGAAATATGTAAGATACATTTCCAACAAAGCACCCTCAGCCAGGCGGGGTGGCACATGCCTGTAATCCCAGGACTTGGGAAGCTGAGGCAGGAGGATCACTTCGAGTTGGAGGCCAGCCTGAACTACACAGTGAGACCCAGTCTCGAAAAACCAAACCAAAACAAAGCAATACAAAAGATCCACAAGGAAAGTCAGCAGGTGCTAGGAGCCAATCCTCCTGTAAAACCTGGTGTCTCTGCAGGACAGAGTGGAGCGGGGCTGTGAAATTCCACCCTTTCAAAGCATGGCTTGAACTCTTCCCGGACTGGGGTGTGCACATGACTGTGAACTTGAGGGAACAGAATGTGTTCCTTGAGCTCTCTCTAGTTTAGTTCCATTTGGAAGAGATAAAAAGACAACGATTAAAGGAATACCTTAAAGACAGATAATACTGCACACATTTTTGAGGCCTTCACCTCTCAGTCCTTCTTGAGCTTTGAGTAAACACCTTCCTATCTAACAGACAAGTGAACTCAGCCTGGAGCTTTTAGGAGGTGGCTGAGTGAAAAGCCCAAACAAAAAAAACCTCCCCAAAGCCCTCAAAGTCTAATCAGGGACTGTGTTAGTAAAAGGTAGAATATTACACCTCACTAGATAGTAGGAAAGATCAGTTTCATTATATGTAATTATTAGAATACTTCCTGAGTAATAAACCTTGTATTTCCAGTGAAAGTAACAAAATAAGAATTTGTGGTTTTTTAGTCATGCTAGATCTTTCTGCATTTTCACAACAGGTGGATTAAAAAGCATGGTTTTGCTAGGTGTGGTGACACCTGTGATCCCAGCACTCAGGAGGCTGAGGCAGGAGGATCACCATGAGTTTGAGGCTGGCCTGGGCTAAGTAGTGAGTTCAAGGCCAGCCTGAATTACACAGTGAGACCCTGTCTCAAAAGGAAAAAAAAGCAAAAAACTGTGGTCTTGCAAACTGTATTTATACTTCAGTGGTACTTTTGTACATTAAAGTGCTGCAGTTTTCTGACACTCTCTGGAAGAAGCTCAGTAGCACGTTGCTAATATGCTACTCCTACAAAATGATTTCAGAGCTCCTCGGGAATTTAGATTTGCACGAGTTATTAGGATGTGACCTTTCCCTTAGATTTCTTATTTTAGGATCAACTTAAAGTGGTATTTCCCCAGTGGGAGCTGCTGTACTTCCTTGGCAGATAAGAAAAATAGCAATCACAAATTATAGTGAATAAACTGGGGAAATATAGATTGCTGTGATGCAGGAGAAACTGAAATCTTAAAAGGCGCCCATGCTGTGTATTCCTGGGGTTGGAAAGGAAAGCACTATGGCCTGCTAACAAAAGAGAACCAGAGTTATGCCACGATGGTATTTCCCTGAAATTTATTCCTAATTGTTTCTTGTCCGGGCTACCAAGTCTCATGACTTTTAAAGATTATTCACTTAATTTCCTACGTCCTGCCTACTGGGAATAGAAAAGGTTAAAAACATCAAATAATTTCAATTATTGCAGATCACAGGATCTGGAGAACAAGGAGTTCACGAATTTTAAGGGGAAAAAACTAGGAGAAAATGGAAGAGATCACAGTTACTCCCTTTTTCCCTATGGAATAACAGTAGCTTCCATTTTTGAGATCTTACTATATAATATTTTGGTACAATTTACACATTATTTTTAACATATAAATTATTAGAAGTAACCAAAGAACCAAGCATGCCCTACCTAGCACTACAGAGCTCACAACTGGCTTTTTTTTTTAAGCAAACAAAACTGGGGAAAGTGGGTCAATGAAGACCTTTTAACCCCCAAGGCAGAAAGTTAAGAATAAAAGTAATTTCACCATATTATTTTTCTATTCATTTTAATACATTTTACTTATTTTTAATTAACTAATCAATTTGCTGTTATTGTTTTGAAACAGGGTCTTTCTATGTAGTTCAGGCTAGCTCTGAACTCACTATGTAGCCCAGGTTGGTCTCAAATTCACAGCCATCCTCCTGCTTCAGCCTCCTGAGTGCTGAGACTACAGGTAGGCACCGTGATGCCCAGGTCATTTTAAGACATATTAATTATATAATTTTCCTATGCTATCTTTATTATAAAATTATCCCCTCAAATACTCAAACCCAAAATGTAAAATAGTTGAGACTTTTCCGTGTGGTGCTGGGAATGGAATGTTATGCTTGCCAGGTGAGCAAGGGTTCTACTATGCACTACATCTCCAGGCCTCTAACATAGTTGATTTTAAATAAATATTTTTTTAAGTTGACTTGTACTCATCTCTATGGAAGTCCTACTTTGTGAAATCTGCATTTTCAAAAGAGTGGTTCCTTCCTATTAACTAGCAACAGGAGGGTTTAAAAAAATCTCCAGGGACCTGCGGTGCACAGTCTTTAGGTTTTATGTAAATTTGCACGGCCTTAGGAAATACTGGCAACTTCTTTTTATGTTCCTTTTTGTTTTGTTTTGGTACCAGAGATTGAACCCCAGTTCAATCTCCTTGCACTTGCAAGGCAGGCAGCAGAACCACTGAGCTAAATCCCCGGCCCATGGCAACTTCTTTTTAAACAACAAAAAGCCAAGGTGCTGTCTGCTCCTTAAATGATTGGGGAATCTCTCTGCCCTCCACCACGGAGAAGCTGCTTCATAATTCACAGAGAACAGAAGCAGCTCAGCCTTAACCTAGGGCTTTGCTACTAATGTATCCTCAGGCCAGTTTGCTAGGTCATAAAAACCAGTCACAGAAGTGTAGGGAGCTCCCCAAGCAGTTTCCCTTCCACATACTTCTCCTGGCAATTCATCTGAGGAAAACAATGTTTAAAATGAAATGAAGTAAGCACCTAAATACACTCCTGGTGTGTAAGAGCATCCAAATCAGCAGTAATTGTATAATAATGATACAAAGTACAAACACCTGAGACCTGACTTGATAAATTGGGTAACAGCACTAAGACAGATCATCTGGACACATCTGACAGCCAGGCAGAAACAAAGGAAAAGATGTGTGATCAAAAAGAGAAAGAAATGAGTAAAAATGGTACCTGGATTCAGTAAATAAATGTGTATGGAGCTTGGTGTGGTGGTGCCCACCTGTGATCCCAGCAGTCTGGGAGGCTGAGGTAGGAGGATCAAAATTCCAGCCCAGCCTGGGCAGTTTAGTGACTAAGTGAAACCCTGTCTCAAAATAAAAAATAAAAAAGGGCTGGTAATGTAGGTCAGCATGAAGGATCTGGGTTCAATCCCCAGTACTGAAAAAAAAAATAGATATAGATACATGTTAACAAAAACTGGAAGAAACTAAGGGAGTAAGAATAGTTTTTGTATAATTAAGTGTGATCTTTTTCATAGCTATTCAGTAATCAATTGTCTTCAAAGAAACTAACATGGGTTGGGTTGTAGCTCCGTGGTAAAGCACGTATTTTACATGCTCAAGGCTCTGGGTTCAATGTCCAGCACCACCAAAACAGAAACAAGACAAAACAAACAACCAAACCAATGTATAATGAAACAAACCCAGCAGACAAAATTCAGCAGTAAGCTGTCCTAGTTCCAAATCTTAGCTTTAAGGGTACCAAGTACCATCTCCACCCTGAGGGTCTGGCAGTCAGCACACAGGATCTACGTTCAACCCCAAAGCCCTGAGACTCAGGCCGAGGGGCAGCCAGGCTGCGTGTCCAGGGTGCAGGCTCGGGCGCTGGCCACACGAGAGCACACACACAGACACCGGGCCGATAGGGATCATGTCCTATTAGTGAGCTATAGAATGGCGCCCCACCCTGCCCAGGACACCTATAATTGAATTCCTCAGTCATAAAAGCACTGGGACCAAAGGAGTTCAGCTATCTTTCATCTAAACCTGTTTTCTCCCTTACTGTCACTTAACATATTTCTTATGGGGCTTTTCTTCTTTTTATAGATTGATTTGTCTTAGTTATAAATTAACCCTGCAAGTCACTCTGCCGGCCACCAGCTCTACTGTTTCCTGTTCTTCTTTTTCAACTTCAGGATTTTACAGCACAGGGGTCATTTAAACTGTCAGTAGAGCAATCATGTCCAGAGAATCCTCTCTACACTATAAAAAAAGTTTCCTAAGGATAAATGTCCCCAAGCAGAGGCTGTCCTCAAGGTGGATGCCTTGGCAAAAAAAAAGGGGACTGTAACCACTGAAGACTTCTGTTATTTCTTTATTACTTTTTAAAAATAGTGGTCAAGTAGACACAGCATAAATTATTTATTTTAGGTCATTTTCAAGGGTACAGTTCAGTGGCAATGCTGTATGACTGATCTGCAGAATGTTTTTATTTTCCAAACCTGAAGCTCTGCCTCCATTCTCTCTCTCTCTCTCTCTCTCCCCACCCCCCTCTCTAACATCTTCTGTTATTCCATGTTTCACCCCAGAATTTCAAACTCATAGTTTACTGAAATGGCTGGAAGTGCAATAGAAGTGCCACCCCTCCACCCCCACAAAAATCAGGGTCAAATTCCAAATACTTCACATTTTAGTTTTCATGCCAAAACAACTGCGTTTAGACCACTGTTTTTAGATGCCAAAGTACACATCTGCCCTTTGTCTCTTAAGAGTTTGGTCTTTCTATTTTCAATGGTATTAGGCTTTTCTAGGGTTAAGTAAATTCTTTAGGCAACCTTCCTGCTGGCACTGATTTCCTTTCAGCATCTAGATTCCCTTAGCAGTGCCTGTATTCACAGAATTCCTACACATTTTACCTAAAAGCAATAGTCTTTTCTCATCTCACCATTCAAATATGAGACTAAGGTCTGGGTTAAATCTCATCTTGCTGATAAAGACTGGTGGACCAAGAGAGGATTAATGAGATCCAAACACGTCCACAGTTCTGGCTGGACACTTCCCGTGGCACCTGGCTGCCTTCCACTGAAACTGAGGCTACGCAGGGTCCCCACAAGGTGAAGTTTGAGGAGCTGTATTTTGTTGTGATTTCTTTTTGGCAGGGACCTTGTGAGCTGGGCTGGTGCTGTCCTGAGAGTCGCACCCTGGCCCTGAGGAGTCACCTGCCTGGGTTCAATCTTTAGCACCCAAACAAACCCAACTAAGAAGAGAATTTCCAAATGCAGCTCACAAACAGCCCAGATGAAAAGGATGCCCCTCGCTCACACCTTCTAGGATTTCACACAAGCGGTGGCTCCATTCCATAATTTAGTGGAAACCTACTGAGAGGGACTATGTAGTGACTCCATTGTGACCTTCTAAAAACTTCTTATTTGGTGGCTGGGGCGTGGGGCTCAGTGGTGAGCACTTGCCTAGCATATTTGAGGGCTTTAGTCCCATTCCCAGCCCCACAAAACAAAAGCAACCTCATTACTCTGAGATGCTTTGAGGCACAGAGGAGTTCTGAGCAGACCTTCTCCCGGCCTCCTGCAGCACACGGTAGGACCGGACCTGGAGCAGTATGGTGCTGCCAACCACTCCTGGACCTTGCCAGCTGTCCCCCTAGTGTCCCTTTCCGGTTCCAGACCCCAGGAGGCATCCAGCTGCCACACCTCCTCAGCCCGCCCATCTGTGGTGGCTCCTGGCCCTCTCTGATCTCCAGCATCCCCTGGCGCTGCTGGAGAGAGGGTTGGGTGTGCTGAGCTGTTGAGGTCACCTCAGCCCTCCTGTGATCCCACGGGGAAGGAGGCCAAAGGCAAAGGTGCCCCTGTGAGGACTCTGTACGAGGGGATGGAGGTTCAGTGCCTCTTGTTACTACTGACTCTGATCTCGGCCACTTGGTTACGGCTCCATCTGCCGGGATTCTCCACTGTAAAGTTATTATTTTTCCTTTCGTAGTCAGTACACATTTGGGAGAAGCACTTTGAGATTATGCAAATACTTTGTCCTAGTCTCATTACACTTTCAGCCCACACACATTAACTTCAGTATTTATCAGTGCTCCTGTAAGGCAGCGTTCTCCCTGTCCCTGCCTCCACCTCATTACGTTTTTTGGGGGGCAGGGGTTGGTACCAGGGATCGAACTCAGGACCTTGCACTTGCAAGGCAGGCGCAGTACCACTGAACTAATTCTCCGGCCCTCTCTTTATGTTTTTATTCAGTCATTTCCATGCATCAGTCTGAATAATTATGTGCTTACTTGGGGAGGGCTATCATCCAACCCTACAGCCATTCACTCTTGGCCTGCCCCAGCGCTGGCCACTGCAAGCTCTCACACCCACACCCTCATTCCCTGGCACCCCCAGGCCGAACTGTCCTGGGCCTGGCTGTGGCACTGACCACTTCTTCAAAGTGTCCTGGGTTCTTGGAAAGGAAGATGGTATTTGGCAACCAAGTCTGGTTTGCTGCAGGGGCCCTGCTGCTGGGCTCCCTCAGGGACCAAAGTGAAGAAACACTCATGTGTATACTGACCCCACCTCAGCATATATGCCTCTGGATTAGCGTTGGTGTCCATGTGTCTTACAGTTCTTGTTTTCAGGGTGTAGCTCATTAAACTGTAGAGTGTAGGAAAATGAGGCATCCTGTGACTTCCTGTACCGATCGAAATCAGTAGTCCTAAAACTACCTACAACCATAAAGCAACGCAAGTCTACCATCTTCGCCAGACACACTTGGGGACTAAAGACCTCGTTCCAACCCTAGGATCAAGCCACGAAGGTATAAATGCTCAGCCCCTGGAGTCACATCCCAATCCAGACAGCACCAGGGAAGAAGGGGCTGCAGTGTGAGGTGCTCTCCACGGGCAGCAATTCTTCCTGGACAGAGCACGCCTCATCCAATAAAGCCACGTTCTCCAGGGTGGCAGAGATCAATGAGTGTGTGGCCTACCACTAGCCAGGCAAGAGATACCAGCGTTCATCTTAATTATAAACATCATAAGAACCTAAATTAATGTACTTGTGATTATTACTTGGGTAGAAAAATAAGAGGGATGTAAAAGAGATTTATTGTTTAGGATTTGCATTATTTTTCAACTTCTAGGTCATTTTCCTATCTTTGTTTTGTCTTAGACAAATCTATTACTGTAAACTCCAACTGACTGGTAAATTATACAGCAGAAATTATAAAAGCTAAGACATTTCACAGAGAAATAGTGCAAGGATTTGTCATGTTTTTTTTAAAGGGTACTTTTAAATACAGGTTTAGTGTAATAAATTCTGGTTTCACCTACCGTTAAAGGGCGACTCTCGTTTGAGAAAACAACCTTCTTGTTGTAGTCTGGGGGTGTACAGTTGGTGCCTTTCAAATCTGAAGGATTAAAAAGAAACATGATTTTCTTTTTTTTTGGCATTGGGGATCGAACTCAGGTTCTTGCGCTTGGGAGGCAGGCGGAGGAACCACTGAGCTAAATCCCCAGCCCAGAAACATGATTTTCAATACACACACATATTCAAAATCCTTAGACAACCGAGGCTGCCAAAAAGTACCCACACAAATAAAAGATATTCTCGGTGGATCTCATCCTGAATGCTGGCTTTCTCGGAGTCCATGATGCTCTGTGTTCTGTAGAGCAGTGATGGCAAACCCCCTAGAGCTTTCAATGGCACCAACAGCCTGCTCTGGCACACGTGCCACAGGTTCGCCACCACTGCTCTGGAGGTAACCAGCAAACGACTTGTCATAAATCACGCAGGCCAGAGAACCTTCCTAAACTTCCTTTGCAGAGAGAGACACATGTTCAACTCACTTCTCCTACCTTCCCAGTTTGCTCTCTCACATGAGCCAAGGCCTTTATCTCATGCATCTCATAGGTCAGATTAATAATGATACCTGCATGAAGGTCCAGACTTAGAAAAACTAGATCTTAAAGGGCTCGGTCACTTGGAGAGACGGGAGTTGGGTAACAGCTGGCCACTGCAAAGTGAGGATTTACTGAGGCTCTGGATGGCGGGGTCTGCAGTCCCCAGGAAAGGCACAACCCTCGAGGGGAGGCAGGCAGACTCACCCTCAGGAAGTCTCAGGGAGCTGTGGCCCACATCAGCGACCCCCACATGGCCTTGTCTCTTTCAGGGCCCATTCATAGAGACAAAACAGCCTGGTGCCAATGCCTTATCGGGAGGGCTCAATGCCCTCACAGTCTAACCCACACTGTGCCTCGTCTGCCCTGTCACTTCCGCGCCTTTCCATTTGGAATTTACGGAAGTGATTCTCTTCTGCTGCCTGACGCGTGGCATAAAAGCTCATTTGCTTTCTCCAGCATGACTTAGGGCTTCTGTTTGGAAAATGAAAATTTCTTAATTTAAGCTCGGTATTAATAGCAAAGCCACAAGTCTGTTTTCAGGGTGGGACCTGAGTCTGTAGGAAGAGTTCTCACTGTGTGTTCTGACCTGCGACACAGCAGGTCACACTGACACCTCCACGCTGTTGGTCAGAACCTGTATAACGCGCAATTAACACCTAAAGCAACTGGTAAAAAAAAAAGGGCTCAAATATGTGCAAACGAGAAAATTAACAGAGAAATTTTTGAACAAAATCTCTCTTAAAAAGTTAAAGAATGTTGATTCCTGGTTACAATTAAGCCCTACTAGCAGCCCTTGCCATCTGCCTGATTTCCCTTCAGAATATGCATGAATTCATTAAGAAGTAGACAGGAAGAAAGAAAAGATTTTGTGGAAACTGCTTCTATTCCTAGCTTGTAGCCCCAAGATTTGGATCAGACAGAAAAGCAGGCTGGCTGGTACTGATTTCAAAGGCAGGAAGAAATCACAGCTTTCCTCCAAGGGCTCCCCTGCTGCTGAGATCCTGTCTGTTCGATTCAGAAATGCAGTATGGCCAGGCATGGTGGCGCATGCCTATAATCTCAGCACTTAAGAGGCTAAGGCAGGAGGATCTTGGTGAGTTCCAGGCCAGCCTGAGCTGCATAGTGAGTTCAAGGCCAGCCTGGACTACATAGCAAGATGCTGTCTCAAAAAAAACCAATCAATCAATCAATGACCAAATTAAGTTTTTAACATCTATTATTATTTTTTTTGGTACCGGAGATCGAACTCGGGGCCTTCTGCTTGCGAGGCAGGCAGCAGAATCACTGAACTAAATCCCCAGCCCATCAAATTAAGTTTTGAAAAACAACATAATACTGACATGAAAATCTGACCTCAAAAAAATCAGTACTACTTATTAATAGTGACATAAAATTTTAAATAAAATGCTCATTAAATAATTCGAAAGCAATGTATACTAAAAGAGTAAACTATCATAAGCAACATGGATTTATCTCAGCAAGGCGAAGGGTATTTAATATTAGAAATATATTGAAACATGTCTCAGCACCAGATCAAACTTTAAAAGAAAACATGATTATCTCAAAAAAATGCAAAGAAAGTATTCAATAAAATTTAACATTTATTCTTGACAATATTACTTTTAAAAACAAAGACGCATCAATGAAATACTTCATTTGTGTCACATTTATACCCGATCTCATCCTAAGGGTGAAATAGGCACCAGTAGTTCCCAAGTACCTTCTGCAAGGAAAGATCTCACCAGAGAGTCCATTTGCATGTGGTGCACACGCATGGAGATGAATAAAGAACATCGGCACTGCGTCTGCCACCAGCACCACCAAGCTGCTTAACTTAGGGTTGTTCTCTACCTCACACACTTGTTCCTTGACTCCCCATCCCTCTGCCTCTCTGCCTCAGGTGTAAGCACCACTGGCCCTTGCTAATTAGCTCAACTTGCTGATCTTCGAAAGTGGTGCTGGCAAATGCTTCACTGGCTTTTCAGACGTGGAACTCAGCCTCTGATTTGTGGGTTTGCCGATTTCTGCAGTGTAAATACCTCCTTAGTGACTGATTTCAGGCCCCCAACTCGAGGTCTGAGTATGGCTGGGAAGAAGATGTGGGGCAGCACACAGTGTGGCTGGGTGTCCATGGGTACAACCTCAACAATGGGCAACCCCAATGGTGTAAGGCAGGAGGATGCAGTTTGTATAGTTATGACTGTTGTTTTTAATTTGATCTGCCTAGTTGGAAATACATAACGACGTTAATTTTCAACAATTGCTGTACGTAACAAGTGGCTCTTTGAAGTCCTGAAAATCTAACAGTTTACCTTCACAGCCTAGTATAAGTGAGCTCCAGCCATCCGCTGTCTGCCTCAGCAGGGCTCAGTATTTTATCCTCTTTGCTTGGACCATCTCCTCCCTTGCTTCTGAGACCAGTTTCACCTCATTCCCATCCTACCTTCTGCCTGCCTTTCCTGGTACCTCTTCTGTCTGAGATGGGCAGGGTTTTGTTATTCTTATTTCTGGTGTTTTCATTTGCTTTGAGTTTTTTTGGTGCGTACATGCTAGGCAAGTGTTCAGCCACTGTGCTGAATCCCCAGCACTGCAATTTTTGTCTTGTTCATGTGCTGAAAGCTCTTCCTTCAAGTCTTCTCTTCTTCCCATTGCCTTTGGCACTCTGACCCACAAACACATCTACTTGCTTAGCTCTAAAATCTTTATCTCTAACCACAACTTTGTGTGTGTGAGTGTGTGTGTGGATGTGTGCATCCATCCGTCCGTGTGTGTGTGTGTGTGTGTGTGTGTGTATGTGTGTGGTAGTAGGAATCAAATCCTGGGCCTTAGGAATGAATTACATCCCCAGTCCTTTTTATTTTTATTCTGAGACAGGATGTCACAGAATTGCCTAGGTAGGACTTGAACTTGCAATGCTCCTGCCTCAGCCTCCCAGAGTGCAGGGATCTAACAGCAGCTCTTCCTAAAATTCTAAGTCTGTATTTCCAACATTCTAATGAGCCTCTTAGGACATTGCAGATACAACACTCCCCAGTGGCTCTGAATGAGAGCAACTCAGGTCACCACCTTGGTGGACCATTCCCCTCTCCAGACTTTCAAGGAATCCATGCTTCACCAGGGTCCTCAGATACTAAGAGGAGACTAGAGTCAGAGGTGCTTCCCTCTTCCTGTTGGCTTTTGACATATTTTATTTTCCCAAGTACCTGCTCTCCTGTACCCCTACCCCAAATCGTACTGCTATAAACATGGGTGAGCATATATAGCTATGGTACGATGCTTTTAATTCTTTTGGGAAGATACCCAGCAGGGGAATAGCTGGGTCAAATGGAATTAGTTCTTTGAGGTATCTCCATACTGATTTCCACAGTGGTTGCACCAGTCTGCACTCCCACCAGCAGTGGAGAAGGGCTCCTTTCTCCCCACACCCCCGCCAGCAACTTGATAGCCATTCTTTTTTTTTTCCATTAAATTTATTGGTACATTTTAGGTATACAATACAGTCACATTCATCACTGGGATCTTGTACCTGTACATGATGTGTCTTAGTTCTTGTTTTTTTCCCCTTCCCCTGCCTTCCCTTCACCCCCTCCACCCTTCCCTATTTACAAAGACTTTGTTTCCAGTTTTTTCCTTTTCTCATATTTTTTCTTTTCCCTGCTTTCCTTTTCCCTACTCCTTTAGACCTTTTCTTCCTATTTCACAATATCAATTATACATTTTGATCCTTATTTACACTTTTAGTTTTTCACACCAGAAAAACTATTTGGTATTTAAACATGTGTGTCCTATTTATTTCACTTAAGAGTATGGCCACTTAGCTATAAATATCTCTAGTTTCTCATTCTATATGGCTGAGTAGTACTCCATTTTATTAAAAAAACACGTCTTCTTTATCCAGTCTCCAGTTGATGGGCAATTGGTCTGTTTCCAAGTGATGATAGCCATTCTTTCTGGAATGTGATGGAATCTCAGTGTTGTTTTCATTGCATCTCTCAAATGACCAGTGATGTTGAACATTTTTTCATATATTTATTTGTCATTTGTACTTCTTCATCTGAGAATTGTCTATTCTTTTCAGATGCCCATTTTGGTGGGTCTTTAAATTTGGGGAGTCTGATCTTTTTGAGTTCTTTGTAATTCCAGATATTAGTCCTTTTTCTGGGGAATAGCTGGTAAAAATCTTTTCCTACACGATGGGTTGTCTCTTCACTCTGTTGGTGGTTTCTTTTGCTGTGTAAAAGCTTTTTAATAAGATGAGATCCCAGTAGTTAATTCTTTGTGGTATTTCCCATGCGATCAGGGGTTGTTCATAAAGTCTTTGCCTATACTTATGTCTTCAAGAGTTCCATCTATTCTATCTTCCAGCAAATTTAGTGTTTCTATTTTAATATTTAGATCTTTGATCTGTTTTGATTTTAGTTTAGTGAATGGTAAGAGATATGGGTCTAGTTTTAGTCTTTGGCATGTGGAAAGCCAATTTTTCCAGCACCATTTATTAAAGAGGCTATTTTTCTTTCAGTGAAGGTGTGTGGCCCCTTTGCCGAAGATAAGGTGGCTGAGTGTGTTTCGAGTCATTTTTGCATCTTCTAGTCTGTTCCACTGATCCTCGGGTCTGGATTTTCTCATTTTGTTTTGCCAGTACCATGCTGTTTTTGTCATGGTAACTGTAGTATATTTTAAGTCAGGGATTGTGATGCCCCCTACTTTTGTTGCCCAGAATTGCTCTTGCTATTCTGGTTCCAAATGAATTTTAGGATTATTTTCTCTAATTCTGTTAGGTATACTATTGGTTTTTTAAATTAGAATTGCATTTAATCTGTGTAACAATTTTGGAAGTACAGCTATTATCACTATATTGGTTCTTCCTACCGAAGAACAAGGGATATCTTTCCATTTTCTGATATCCTCTTCGATCTCATTTTTCAAAATACTGTAGTTTTCAATGTAAAGGTCTTTTACTTCCTTCATTAGATTGATTCCTAAGTATTTCTCTTTTTTTTTATCCTATTATGAAAGATGTGGTTTCCTCAATTTCTTTCTCAGTGAGTTTATCTGTATACAAGAATGAGATTGATTTTTGAGTGTTGACCTTGTATCCAGCTACATGACTGAATTTGGTTATCAAATCTAGAAGTCTTTTGGTGGAGTTTTTGGGATCTTCTATGCATCATGTCATTCACAAATAATGATAATTTAACTTCTTCCTTTCCTATCCTTATTCCCTTTATTTCTTTCTCTTGTCTAGCTGCTCTGATGAATGTTTCCAGAATTATATTGAATAAGAGTGGTAACAGTGGACATCCTTGTCTTATTCCTCATTTTAGAGTGAAAGCTTTCAGGCTTTTGTCCATTTTGTATGAGTTGGCTGTTGGTTTGTCACTAATGGCTTTTATCAGATTGAGATAAAGACCACCTAGTCCAGTTTTCTGTAGGGTTTTTATCACGAATGGGTGTTGGACTTTGTCAGGTGCTTTTTCTGCACCTATAGAGATGACCATGTGGTTTTTGTCTTTGGCTCTGTTAATGTGGTGTATTACATTTATTGCTTTGCATGTGTTGAACCATCCGTGCATCCCTGGGATGAATCCTACTTGGTCCGGTTTTGTTTTGTTTCCAAAAGAATAACACAAACATTTTGTTCTTGTCAAATCCAGAATAAAAACATCCCTATATTTATCATTTGATTAGAGCAAAGTACACATTGTTTCCATTTTATATTAGACTTCACTGAAGAGAGACACGAAGAATTGGGAATTAGAAAACAGAGGAAAAGGAAGAGAGTGCCAGAAAGGAAGAGATAGAGAGAGACATGGATGGGGAGGAGAGGGAGAGGGGTGGGAGGGGCGTGGGAAGGGAAGGGAGAGAGAGCGCTCAGAGCCCTGATCACAGGTCACTTGGCCTGGCCCAAGCATCAGACTGGTCCTCACCTCACCCTCGCTGTACCGTGCAATGTGAAGATGCCACCCAAGCCACTGGGTGAGACTTCACATTGGTAAGAACACAAAGCTGCTCCCCAAAGGACATTACCTTTACTGTTCTCTGAACTCATGTGTCCCCTACCTCTGGGCTTACACCTGCCTTTGACTGTCTTACCCACAGGCCTCACCCCATTGAGCAAGACTCAGTGAATACTGTCGACACCTACTGCATACCAGGCAGAGTCAAATGTTACACATATTTTCATGAAAAGTATGAGCCATTTGAATAATACACAATGAAAATTAGATATTTTAACAAAATATTCTACTAGTCTTCAGGTGAAACAAGTTTTTACTTTTCCAGCTAACATTTTTCTTCGCCTGACACCACAAACACTCAAATAATATTTCTGAAAAAGGCTGTCCCTTATTTGAATTATTGAAGTCTAGAACACCCAACCCCTGCATTGAAGACATTACTTCTACAAGAGTCCAGTGCCGTAGCTCCTACGAAGTGTAGTTAAATCTGAGAGAATTCTAACTGCTAAATGTTCATGGTCGGCGACATTTCTAATCATGAAGTCAAATAAGCCAATTAATAAAGGCTGTTTCAACTTTCACCCATATCAGAATGGCAACTCCAAGACACGTCCCAGGGGCAGTCTTGTCAGCTCTTGGCTAGTTATGACATACATGGCAACAGCAAGCAAAGGATATAAAGGTCAGCAGCCCGTGATTTCCATAACTTGTTTCTATAGAGATTTGCATGACTTGTGAAAAATATCATGTGAAAGGGAACTTACTATAAATATTACAATTGGAAAGAAATGAATGGCTGAGCAGGCATTGGAAAATAGTATTTTTTTTTTTAGTAGTTTCTTTAAAAAGAATTGGGGAACTACAGGTCTGGGGTGTAGCTCAGGGGTACGGCACATACTTAGCATGCTGGAGGCCCTGGGTTCGAGCTGAGTACCAAAAAAAATAAAAATAAAAGGAATTGTGGAACTGATTGTAAGATATGTTTTACAATCTAATTTGCATACACATTTCCATAAGTGGAATTACAAAGATGGATGCAAATGAAACAGTGTATGCCCATGTTCTAAAACAGCCAATCAGGAAGAAACACATTCTATCCCTTCATTAACACAGTGAGGGAGTCCCAGCACCTTTGGCTTGGATGGGACCTTACATGTTATGTGGTCAAGACTTCACCATGGGTGGCACCTGGGCACACAGGCCCAGTGCAGTGGCACACAGTGAGGGCACCCCGAATGTGACCACTGACCCTGTACCTACCACAAGCGTATTCTATTCAGCTCCCTGTCTAGCCCGGGCTCCTGTAATTCTGGGGTGAAGGGAGTTGTCTTTCCAATCCACTATGGAGATAGATATTTTTAATTTTACTTTTTGTTTTGTTTTGTTTTTTATTTGAGATAGGATCTTGCTATGTAGTCCACACTGGACTTAAACTCAATATGTAGCCCAGGATGGCCTAAAACTTGGGATGATCTTCCTGCCTCAGCCACCCAATTGCTGGGATTAGAGACGTGCACCACCAGACCTAGCTCATTTTAATTTTAGAATGAGTTTATTTTTATTTTAAAATGTCTAGTGGGGCTATATTTGGGATTTGATTGCATTTATAGATCAATTTAGAGAAAACTATCTTAGCAGTACTGGGTCTCCAATTCATGGCCTGGATCTCCTTTTTTTTTTAGATGCTATATCCTTTCTTTGTATAAAGTACACAACCATGCACTGTATTGATGCATGTGAATGCTCAGCCTCAACTCTGTCGGGACCTTGTGCCCGGTCGGGAGCTGGCAGTGCGTGGGGCAGCGCTGGTCTATAGTGCACACCTGCATCTCCCTCTGCTTCACAGGGAGGCTCCCCCTGCCCTCCTGGTCTCCTACAGCCCTCTGCACGTCGGGTCCAGATTTTGCAACAGCTTCTCCACTGTGCTTGCTGCACGGCTGCCAAGTTAATCTTCTGATTCAATCACCTCGCTGCTCTTCTGAAGCCCTGAGTCGCCCCACTCCATAGGAGATAAACCCGTACTCTCTCCCCTGCATTCCAGGCCTCTATCATCAGACCGAAAATCTACACTTCCAACCATATTTCTTACCTCTCACAGCCCTCTCTTCACCAGCTGAAACTGGTCCATCTCTGCAAATGCCCCCTGGAATGTCCCCCAGACTAGCTTTCTTTCTTGCTCTGGGGATGGAACCCAGGGCCTGGCACGTGCCAGGCGGGTGCTCTACCACTGGGCCACATCCCTAGCCTTTTGAAAATTTTATTTTGACACAGCGTCTTGCTAAATTGCCTCAGTTGGTCTTGTACTTGGGATCCTCCTGCCTCAGCCTCTTGCATAGCTGGGATCACAGATGTGTGCCACTGTGCCCAGTTCCAGGCTTTGTTTTTGTATACTGGAAATTCTTTTCCCTTCCTCTTTGATTCTCTCAACCGGGGAATTCTTGTTTTTACTTGAGGCACAATTCACAGAACATAAAATTAACCATTTATCTACTACATTTTTTGTCTATTTTTATTTTCTTTTGAATCAACATATAATTGCGCATACTTGGGGACATTTCAACTCCTGCCTGCAACGCATAAGGCTCAGCTCAGGGTAACTGGCTCCATTCAAAACTGCACAACCAGGGGCTGCAGGGGTGAATGGGTGGGGAGGGCTTGCCCAGCATCACGCGGCCCTGAGTCCCCTCCCAGCACTTGCACATGCACACGCACACGCACACAAGCACACGCACACACCCACACACAGCCCAAGACCGTCCCCTCTGTGGTCCCCAAATATCCTGTCACTTCCCCCATGCAGCAGTCTCTGCCTTTCCCTTTCATAGGAAGGGACCCTCCGCAAGTCCTTGCTGGTCCCTTTCTCTGTACTCCAGCTGGGCCCTTTTCTTCAGCTCTCTGGCAATCCCTGTACGTTTGAAGCCCAGCTCACTCATTGCCCGCTTCTCTCTGAGGCGGTTCCCCTGTTCCCTCTGCCACCGAGCTCAGCCCCCGCATCTCTGCAGCAGGCCTCTCCCTCCCCGTGAACCCGGGCTGCTGTGGGGCCCCTTGCCACCCAGCAGGGGCCCTTCTGGAGCCGTGGGGCTTATAGGCTCGAGGCTGGGAGCTCTGATGTCCGCCTTCCAGCTCAGGACCTCCCTGCACAGCGGGTCACGTGGGCCTCTTCACCCACCCTTCCACCCTCACCCCCACCCCTGCTCCCGCTCGCTCTGTCACTGTCCCCGTGAGTCCCAGCCGCTGAGCACGTGAAGAATAGAGGAAGACGAAGACGGCAGGGGCAAGGCAGGGAGGGTGGAAGCTCCCGGTGCTGATCCTGAGCAGAGGCTGCCACCTTCACTGGACAGCGAAACCAAAGATGACCAGCAAGAGTGGGTGTCCTGGATGTCACAAGGTCTCATTAGAAACAACGGCGCATCCATCTGCTCGGCTTTTCTGTGCAAATCAGCTTCTTCCCAGGTACTTTGATTTGAAGCAGCTCCTAAGTACAGTCAGCTCATCCTTGTCAAAGGAGAGGAACTGTTAAATTATCATGATAGTACTTGCGACTCATGTGAAATGGCTGGACACGCCTGTAATTCTGGCACTCTGGGAAACTGAGGCAGGAGATGGGGAGTCCCACTCCAGCCTGAATAACTGGTAACTTAGTGAGGCCCTGTCTTGAAATAAATTAAAAAGGGCTGGGGATGTAGCTAAGTACAGAAACCCTGGGTTCTATCCCCAGAACCTCAAACAATGACAAAAAAAGCATGAAAGGGAACCAGTTTTATTTTATGCACAAATAGTAAGCCTGACTAACATTCTGTACTATGCACCCTTATAACCTTTCTCCAGCCCGCAGTACTAAACAGAATTTGCTACAGTTGCCATTGAAAGCTTGGAGATAAGAAGTGAAACAGGGCTCTGGCCCTTGGGCCATTAAAAACCTGTTCTTCTGAGCAGGACCACTAAAGACCCAAGAGGAGGCCGAAGTCTGTAATTAACATTTTTCCCATTCATATCCCATTTTGCCTGCTTTAGAATAACATGGAGATTTCTTCTGGCATTAATTCCATCATTATGTGTCCCAAAAATGTTACATAAAATGAAAATTAACATTTTCAAGAGTAGTTTAGGGGACTTGCCAAGAGCATGCAGAATAGCTGCCCTGAGTCGCATGTAAGTGGTGCTGAAAAACACACACGTCTTCAAAATCGAGCAGAACTGTAGTCTTTCTAAAGTGTTTGTAACACACAGTCCCTGAAGCAGGCTGCAAGTTAGGGGGGTGTTCGGGGCATGCACAGGTATGAAGGACGGGAACTGCGACACACTCGCCAGTCTGCTCGGGGCTGGCAGTTTCGTTGGCACACTGATCTTATCCATAAAAATTAAGGGGCATGAAAGCCAACAAGCAGCAAATTCGATGTGCGATACAGAATCTAGGACAAATTACCTTTCAGAGCCGCCTCTTCTCACTGAGCTTCTGGGCTCAGATGAATCCTGAACTCAAAAGGTGCTGGGCGCGGTAAACATTTCCTACACACTGTGTGACAAGGAGAGCACCCTGAGGCTTTAAGGTTCGTAGTGGAAACAAACTAGTTGTGGGGTGCATGCGTGCGTGTGGCATGCGTGCGTGCAAGCGTGTGTGTTAGTTCCAAGACGGCTCCGCAGGCAGAGACACACGCATGGATCCCGAGCCCACCGCTAGACACGAGACATGCTGCCCAGTGCCAGGTACGGGCCCACTGAGGTGCTTCAGGGACCCCAGCCTTCGGCTCCTTGTCAGCCTGCAGGAAGCTGTGTTTGTAGCAGGACGGGTGCTGACTCCACGTGAGGACGCACAGTGCTAAAAAGCGGGTGCACCCCGACACCACAGTGTTCAGTAAAATAAATCAGACTGCAAGCTTGAGGATCACATGGTTTCATGAGAAACCCAAAGTCTAAATCAATGAAAGAGCAAAGTAAAAGAGCGTAGGAAACAGGAAGAGAGATCTTTCGCAAATGGAAAAGGACCTAGAGATGGAGGAAAGGGAAGGAGAGGGGAAAAATAGAATGAAGATGTGTCATGATGTACGTGGACCGACTCCCCACGAGGCATGGGATCGTTATGTACTGCAAACATGAACTAATACAAACAAAAATTTTAAAAAATAAGAAAAAGGATGTGGTCAGTCAATAAACGTGGAGTTTGTGGCACAGAACAAACAAACTCTGCAAAATCTGAAAGTTTTGGTTTCATTTGCATTGAGGTACAAACCACGTTCCTGGCAGGGTATGTATGAAAGGATGAATTCCTTCTAACTTTGTATAAATTGCTTCAAGGCCTGTTTTCCTTATTCTCCCCCAACACACAATTTTATGATCAGAATTTCTCAACGAGCAATTTTTTTTCTGTCAATCTAAATACAAAACTGAAAAAGTAGTTCATTAATTTGTGAATATGGAAATTGGAGACATCTATAATAATTTAATCAAAGGACAGTAATTTAAGTAGATATGGCAGAACTTCGGGAGACTGAGGAAGGAGGATTAAAAGTTCCTGCTCAGCAGGGGCAACTTAGAGAAACCCCGTCTAAATAAAAAGAGCTGGGGATGTAGCTCAGTGGGAAGGCCCTGGGTTCAATTCCTAGTACCAGGAAAAATAAATAAATATAATAGGACATGAGTCTTCTTTTGCTCACATATTATATTCTAAGTATGTATAATTTTTTATGAAGCTTTTAAGAAAAAAGTAGCCAACTTTATTTTCCAAGAAAAAAAAAGGGTTTTATTTCAATGGAACATTCTCAATGAACTTTGTTTTACAGTTAGGGTAGACGTAAATAATCTTTTGTAAATAAAGTTATAAGTTAAATCTGTTTTTATAGTTTACCGTGTCAATAAATCCACTATGAGAACATTTTAAGACAAATACTCTGCAAGGTGAGTAGTCCCCCTGTCCTTTGGATTTGTGAGGCTTGCAAGGGCTTAGTAACAAACACGCACCTGCCTCCCTGGTTAATGCGCTGTGACTGGCTGGAGAAAGGCATCTAATAAGTGCACCATGCCTAACCCGAGGACGCGCTGCTGCTTCCACACGGCCCAAAAGAATGCAAGGGTGAGAGATCGGGCAAAAACATCCAGGCCATGGCTCCTCCTTCCTAACTCAGACATGGTGGCCGAGTCCTCAGGGGCCTCACCACAGTGCCTTCCCACGGGCAGGGCCCAGATACCTCCTGCGTCACCATCTCTGCCCCGGAAATGTGCCCACACTAAGTCTAGAAGGCCGCAGGGCCAAAACCAAGTGGGGTTGGTCAGAATGTGTCTGACTGTCTGCTGCTTTGTCCTCCTCTTAAGCAGCTCTGGGCACAAAGCAGAAATCCAATAATACTTGTTGAAAAAGACATTTTCATTTAAGAAGAGTTTTGGACTCTGGGTGTGGTGGCACACACTTGTAATCCCAGCACTCAGGAAGCTGAGGCAGGAGGATCCTTGAGGCTACACAGTAAGCTCAAGGCCAATCTGGAATACATAGTGAAACCCTGTCTCTAAAACCCAGAGAGAGAGAGAGAGAGAGAGAGAGAGAGCAAGCTTCAGAGGTTGGGAGTATAGCTAGCACAGACATCTTCCCACAGGCGGGGTTGACACCCAGGGTTCAATCTCCAGCTCCTAAACAAAAACAAAAGGAGAAAAAGCAAAACAAAAGCTTTGATTCCAGTAGATTTGTTCTTTAAGGTAACATCACATGGAGTCTGCTCTAACTATAGACAAATTCTAAGATTTAGAAACTGATTTTTTTGTTGTTGTTGTTGGGTTTTTTTGGAGAGGATCTCGCTATATAGTTCAGGCTGGTCTTGAACTCTGTGTAGCCCAGGTTGGCCTCAAACTCAGTGATCCTCCTGCCTCAGCCTCCTGAGTGCTGGGATTACAGAAGTATGCCACTACACCTGCAGAAACTGAATTTTGTTAGCAGTTCTCTTTGTCCTCTGTTAAGGATGAGTCACAGGAACCCAGAAAGCTGACAGTGGAGAAGACTATTCAATATCAGTAACACAAAATTTCTGAAAAGCTCTCAGAACATTTGATGAAGAGCATCTTAAGACTCACGACTTGTGACACAAGTTTCACAAAAGAAGTCCCTTTAACAAAGAGAGAAGAAAAATATCCTGTGTGACCTGGGTCCAAACAAAAGCACTTGATTTTCTTCCATGGGATTTCTAGAACAATGCAGAAGACAATTTCACTGAGGGCCACAATGGAGTCAATGCCCATCTTCGGGTCTGGGGAAAGCTCCGCACCTTCCACCCGGCTCTGGGGGCCGCTGCTGACGGTCAGCCCGACCTGCCTCCAACCACTGTTCTTTATGCTTACAAGCGCAAGGCCCTGAGTCTGATCCCCGGTACCAAAAAAAATTTTTTTCTTGAGAAGTTAAAATTGCTGTTCATAATTGTATGGTATTCCACACAGTGATTACACCGTAATCCATTTGATCATTTCCATCCAAATATGGGCTCTTCTAACGATGCTTTCATGAAAATCTGTCTGCACAGTTTCTCCTGATCTTCCAGCCCTGTGGCAAAAGTCCCAGGCAGGGCAGAGCATGAGAGTATGCAACCCATTGCCCAATGCTCTTTAGGCAGCCTGAAGTAAATCACAGTAACATCAGAGATATGGGAGGGAGGGACGATCGTGTCAGTCCCCGAATTGCAGTCAGCTGAGCTGTGTATATGTGCTGTTTTTGCAGTGCTAGAGCTCAAAGGGCCTCTCCCATGCTAGGAAATCACTCTGTCCGTGAGCTACATCCCCAGACTCCATTCTTGAATAGTAGATGTTTAGAATAAGAAAAAATATTATCAACAGCTATTAAGAAAGGTGTATTTCCTACCTTAATTAAACAGAACCTGAGGTTTTTAAAATAAGTATCTTATAAATCTGTTTAACATGAACGACTCCTCTCCAGCTGTATCATATAATCTTATAACATCCAGTCACAGACCCGGAGACTCTGTTCCTATCAGCATTCTAAGTCAAAAAGAATTGGCGACATGGGGCCTTGTGCTGCAGGCCTGGCATCCCAGCACTCTGGGAGGCTGAGGCAGGAGGATCCAAGTTTGAGGCCAGACCAAGCAACATAATAAGAATTTCAAAATAAAAACTAAGAAGGGCTAGAGATGTGGCTCAGTGGTAGAACACCCTTGGGGTCAATTCTCAGTGAAAGGAAGGAAGGAAAGAGGAAAAGAAAAAAGAAGAAGGGAGTGGGAGGGAGAGAGGCAAGGAGAAAGAATAAAAAAGAGGATAAGGAGGGAGAGAAAAAAGAGGGAGGGAGGGAGGGGCAGAGGAAGGACAGTGAAAGAGAGAAAGAAGGAAGGAAGGGAGAGGGAGGAAGGAGGGCGGCTGGGCCAGGGACGCTCTAAGGCGGGAGCCTGTGGCTCCAGGCCAGCGGACTACTCTGAGCTCTGCCGAGCAACCGAATGACCAGGCCACCCGTGACCTTATAGGACGGTCCTAAGAGATGTGCAGGGGAGAAACGTGGCCCAGAGCTCACTCAGGGAGGGTAGAGCCCACCAAAGTCCTGCACCTGATCGTGGCTGGCTGCAGGAACCCTCTGGCCTGCTGGCCTGTTGCTCAGTACAGTCCCAGCCCATGCTGCAGGGTTCTCATTCAGAGACTGCATTTGTCTCTAGTTCTCAAATGACCTCTATGCTGCTTTACACTCTTTCCCTATCCTTCCCATCCCTGCCCCCTTTTTTGAGTCAGGGTCTCCTTCTGTAGTCCAGAATGGCCTTGAACTCACGGTGGGTCCTCCTGCCTCAGCCTCCTGAGTGCTGGGGTTACAGGCATGGGCCACCAGGCCCAGCCTCCTCATCTTTTTAAAAACATTTATTGAGGACTTTTTAAGCCCTGTGCTCCACGAAAGACAGAGCCAAGTAATACCTAGTTGGAACTTTCTTGGAGAAACTAGTAACATATGTTTGCAGACATTAAACTGCTCTAGTCCTAAGGCCAATAAATTTGAACCTTGTTGCACACAGTTTATTAATTTATTATATTGCCTTTAAATAAAATCAGGTTTCTGACTAGTTCCAAAACCTTTAGAATAACATGCTGTCATCTCCCATTGCCCAATGCCTGCCTAGGTACTTTCTTCCCTCTTCTGTATCATATTGACATTTGCAAATAATTTCTGAAGCTCCTACTTCACTCATATTTGTACCATTCATGTGTTTTTTTCTCTCTTTTATAAACCTCATTCACCAAATAAACCAAGAGAAAGCATATATATGGGTACTTTTCCATATGTCACCAAAAACTCATTTAAACAGGTAATTTGCAAGTGCCACAAAAGGACAATATTTAGGAAGAGAAGATATTTGAAATTTTACATTAGCAAGACTGTATAAAAAGTGAATCTTGAGCAAGCAAGGTGCTTAGTCATGGGGCAGAGGGTGGCTCGTACCTAAGCGCGAGACACTACCAATTAGCTGATGCACAGAATTAACCAACTTGCTTCTGAGGTAGCTACTAATCTTTTTGTTCCCACGAGATGACTGGCATGCCATAACTATTTTTAGTCAAAAGAAAAGGGGGAAAAAACATATGTAACATAATTTTATGATCCGTAGGTCTGCCAAAGAATGGAGCATTATTTCTACTTCTCTGGCACACTCTCCTCCAGGAAGTGACTGAAAAGTGCCTCCCCTTTCATTCAGTTTATGAAGAAGGAACTTTAAAAGTCTGGCAGGGTAACTCCCCACGAGATCAGATAACTGGCCTGGCAGTCCTGAAAAAATAAAGGACAGTGAAGAGGAAATATGTGATAACACGAACCACCTACCAGCTCCTAAGTCTCGACTTCGATAACATTTCCTGGGAAAACTTATTGCCTCCACACGCGTGTTCTTCGGTCCACAGTGCTTCAAGTAAGCTACACACCCTGACTTGACTTTCCGAAGGGTGAACCTATCCGTCTGGATGACTGTGTTCCCCCTGCCTATTCTCATATTCTGTTGCTTGGGGCCTGCCTCGGGGGACCTGGAACAAGCATCGCCTTAATTTTATTTTTCCCTCTCCAATCCCCAATTCTGACTCCAAATCTGTTTCCTATTCCTGAAAGGTCTTGTTTACGGGGAGCCAGGAAAGGAAGATCCAACTTCGGGATTTTGCTGATAGTGATGCAGCGTGTTAACCCTGCTAGGAACACAGCATTTTAAAAGCAGGGATTCCCAGACTTCTAATGCCCAGGACATCTTGAGTTCTCCCCAGATCTTCCCCGCCACACACAGGCAGCCTGACAGTTCTGTCTCCACTGCCCTCATCATAAGGAAATGCGTTGCTCAAGCACACATGATGAAAGAGGAAGGCAGAATTCCCTCAGCAGGACCCTCTCGTGAAGTAACCACAGGGCCCACAAGTCTAAGTGCTGTGCGGCACTTTAGAACCTGCAGGGGCCCCTTAACTGGAATCCAACCATGTCACCCGGGAGCGGGGGATTCTTTGAAACCAGGAACTGCACATCCTGCTGGCTGTGGGAGTTGAGGATCTGTTTCCCTCCCACTCAGGGTATTTCCCTGTTTCTTACCTCCTCCTATCTGCCTTTCCCTTATCTGTAGCAAACCTCGAAGATTTCTCACTGAGAGAGGTTTACGCTGATCTGAACTCTCCCCAGAGGTCAGAAAATTGGTCTCAATACATCTTCTTCCCATAATAGAATTCTAGATGAGCCCACAAATTAAAGTGGCTTTTAAAAAAAGGCAAGTAGTTAACCTAGCAGTGAATTTATTTTCTTAATGTAAAGAGAGGTCTGGCATTGTAGCTTAGCAGCGATTGTTTGCCTAGCATGCACAAGGTCCTGGGTCCCACCCCTAGCACCCCCAAAAGAGCGGGCACTGAAGATGTGGTTCCATGATGTGTGTAATATGTGCCGGGTCCTGGGTTCAATCCCTTACATCAAAATAAAACATAAATAATGAAGATAAAAAATGATTACAAATAAAAACAACAAAGGGGAAATAAAAATGTTCCCTAAACAGACACTGAATTCTGTTAAACTCAACCATTCTGGAACCCAGTTTAAGTCCCAACAGTTGAAAATCTCTATTTTAATCGATTCAAGTTGCAGGGGTGGACGGGGTCATTTCTTTCCTTTGTACCTGAGAAAGTGAAGAAGTAAGGAAGAGAAATTCATTGCACTCTGTCCCAGAAAAACTTTGCAGTTGAGAAAAGCCCTGCTCTGGAACAGCTGAAGGGAAGAGCAGGAGGACGCCAGGAGAGAAGTGAGGTGCGGGCCACTCCCCACCGCAGCGGGGACCTCAGGACTCCGGACCCTCACCTTTCCTCACCCACTGCCCAGAGTCCCTGCCTTTTCCTGAGCTCCCGTCTGGGATCCGGAGCCCCACACTCCAGGGAGCTGCCGGCCTGCGGGTCTCACTGTGTGGCCCCTACACTGTGCACACAAGCTCCCCCACCCCTACGACCAGCTCTGCCAGCTGCCACCAAAGGGCCCCTTGCCGCTTTCAGCCTGAGTCCCTTCCTTTCCTGTGCAGCAGTCACTTCACAATTCCATGTATTTTTTAGGTCCCGGGGAGAATTTTAAAGCGTGTCACTTGGATGGCGCATGATTCATTACAGCTCGTCCAGCGTCTCCCTTTTAATAAACAGGTGCATTCTTGGGGGAATAGTAACTCTTCCAGCCCCAGAAGATTGTTTTCTGGCTACTGCTTGTTGAAGGGGACCACTTTTAGTGGCAAGCAGAAGTCACTATTCAGTCTTTTAGACTCCACTTCTAAACTTTCTCCTAAGCCAAAGGACCAGGATGGTAGGCCTCATTCATTGTAAAACAAATCAGCCCCGAACAGCACACACTAAGTATTTTCAAAGTGCGCCATAAAAATATGGAAAGAGTAGAAGGCTGAAGTGCAGCTTGCTAGGAAAGTGATTGTCTAGCATGAAGGAGGCCCTGAGCTTGATCCCGAGCACCGCAAGAAGAAAAAATAATATGTAAAGAAAGCTCTTATCAAGTAAGACACACAAGCCTTGCCTTCCAGATGTATTAGGAACACAGTATTGACACGAGGGGTCTACATGGCTATATAGGACTCACAAAGACAGAATACACATAATTATTAGATGGTTCTGTCCAAAGTCATAGGAAATATCACTTCAAGATGAATAATGAAATATTCTCAGAAACATTTTATGAATTGACAAACATAATCTTCATTCTTAACAACAATCCCAAACTTAGTACAGGGTGAACCAGTAACATTTGTAAGAGCCACGGAAGTTCTCTTGGAACAGCAGCTCAATTAAATCTCAAGCCAAGGTCTTATCTTTTAAGATACACAGGTTTGCTGATAAAGTCTTAAAATCATACCAAAAACAAAAAAGCAAGGAATAATAACTGCAATACTTTTTCCCCTCCCTAAAGGAGGAAACTAAGAGTCAGAAAGGATGAGTGACTTGCTCCAGCTACAGTGATTACAGATAAACAATGTACACATTGACACTCCGAACTGGATACTCACTGTTAACATTTTGACATGCACATATGCCTTTTTGTTCTTGTTTTTTTTTTCTCCTGGTGCTGGGGATTGAACCCAGGACCTAGCAAATGCCAAGCTCATGCTCTGAAAATAAATTGCACCCCAAAACTTGTGGTTGAAGAGAAATATTAAGAACATATAAACCCATTTCTTAAAATTATAATTTCAGCATATATTTTTTCAGTGCTAGATGTCATCTTAACATCTATCATAAATATCTTCCAAGCCTGGCCTATCATATTTGAGTAGATTTCTTTCCAAGAAACTAATTATGATAAAGAAAAATTAAGACTTGCTATTTTTACTAAATAATAGCTTAAAATATATGCGAATAACTCCCTTAAATTTACCTCTATGCTGTGAGAAAATACAAATAGCAAATAACAAACTCATAAAGATATTTTTTACATCCTAAAATTAGTTTTGATCTCATACATATGCTATGAAACTAACTGCAGTATGATATGTTCTGTGGTAAGGAGCTATCTATGTTTTGGAGATGGATATTCACTGACTTGCTCGGTTTTGGTGGAATCAAATTAGACCAATTTCAAAAGACTTTTGTAAGCAATCATTGCTGTCCTTTATGCTCCTTTTAGGCATTAAGAGAATTAAGAAATAGATAATGGAGAAATTTACCACAAAAAGTAAGAAAAGCATGTTAGAAGTTCAATTTAACAACGTAGTGTTAACATGTTTACGTTTATAATCTAGTGACTTCAATCAAGTTTTTGACTGATGATTTTAACAAAAATCCTCTACACTGAATATTTACTTAGTGGAATCCTATGAAAGCAAAAACTTCTTCCGGTATATTTGTCACACCTTAGGACACATAGCGTATTTCCAAGTTTAAATGACAATAAATTCAACAGAAAGACATGTTCAAATCAGAGTGATCAACATTTTGTGCCATATGCCCTGGGCTTGTATAGATCTATGGGAGAGGGAACAAAATGGCCCAGGATACATGCAACATTTGGAAAACATTATCTTAACATAGTTTCTCCACTTCATGAAAGTCTCCTATTATTAATAACCATTTCACAATCTGAAAAGCTAAATGAAATATGTTACTAACATTTTGCGTTTTCACAGCAGTGCCTCTTACAGAGCTTCCACACAGAATTAGCTCCACCGGGTATGCGTCAAACATCCTTATTTTGAGAGAGTTAGAGAAGTGAAAATATAAGTATTTGTTTGTAGTTATTTAACCTACTGATTAAATACAGGCAGTCTTAGGATCAGGGATCCATTTCTACTTCATACTCCTAAAGTCACAGTTTTTCTCTTGTATATATTTTAACTGTCACAGGGATTTTGAAATTAATGTTTTGATTTTCAAAAAGAGGTCATCTAGAATTTTTACAAAGTAGTTCTGAAAAACATAAAAATGATTTTTTAAAAAATGAGTCTCTTTGAAGGAAATATTGTGTTTAATTATTAAAAATAGTAATTGCAAACAGTTTCAAAACACCCAAGTTCAATAAAGAATATGATGCGGGTGGGCATTTTACTTTTTTAAAAAAGAAAATATATTCTTTCAAATATAAAGGAATATGAAAACACCTAAAAAGTCTTCAGCCTGGAATTCTCCAAAACCTTATACTTCACCAATGCCATGGTTTTATAGGAGATGGTCACAGTCAATTCTCAGATCTTTTCATTGAAGATGTGATCATCAGAAAATTAAATACCAAATATCACATAATTGCAATAAAGGCGAAAAATTACATGAATTACATAGGAAGACAAAAATGGATAGGTTTATAACACGCTTCACTCTTTCGCTAACGCGATGTAAGTTTCAAGGTTTTTAAATGTTAAAATAAATAGTATGGTACCATAATTAATGCCACGGAGAACCTGACTGAAAGTATACCACCCCTAAATGACTTTAAAGCCGGGGCAGAATCTTTTGAAATGTCATTTCAAAGGCTAATTGTTAGCATCTATGACATACCAGGAAGCATCTAAATCTGTCCAACTTGCATGAGAGTGGAAGCTTCTTTGGGAAGCCCTGAGAGTGTGTGCGCTTGTGTCTACTGCAGGCAGGATTTTCTCCTCCAGGCAGGCAGACTTCCCCTCAGCGGCCCGGCACTTGGCTCTCGGCAGGCGACCGCCACAGGACACCTGAGATCAGCCGGCAACCTGCCCAGGTCCAGGAGCCAGTTACGCATTGCTCCCTTAATAGATCCAGTTAACAGTTTGTTTCATGAATGATTAAAAAACAATCCCTAACATTTGGCATTACAACCAGGTACTCCAAACTCCAGAATTTTCCTACCACAGCTACCACTCTCCTCAGCTCATCACTTTCTCTTCTTGGTTTTCACATGAGAGTTACCACAAAGTAATTTTCCATTTCATCCCTAATCTTGAAAGAAGGAAAACTTTAGGTTTTTTTTTTTTCATGACAGATGATTATTCTTTAACTTTTTTTTCCTCTTGAGATAATTGGCACGATTTCCCCTATTATTCGCCTCAGACCCAAGTGAATCACATTTTTATTGTAAGGGAACATTGCAAATTAGAATGGTAGAGTAGTAAGAATCTTGCAAGTTTTGAACAGCTCGCAATACATTCCAACAGACTGTGAGTACAGGGAGCCGACTCACCTGAGGCTGGGAGATACAAGGAGAATTTGGAAACGCAGCCTTCTGGTCACCAGCAGAGGTAAAGGCCCCTTCTTTACCTACCAGCTGCCCTTATATAAAAGCAGCACTTTGGCTACTCCCAGGTCTGCCTCCTCCTCAGGCTCCTCCCCACCACCGGGACATAAAGCGACGCACGCCCACCTTCCACCCGCGCCTGCCGGCTCCTGCGGACTCGTCCAGTCCCTGTCCCGCGCCCGTCCCGGTCCTGACCCTAACCCACCGCAGAGCCCCTGCGGCGGTGCGACCTTTGCAATACGCCCCCCGGGGGGCGGCGGCAGGGGGCGGAGCTGCACCCCGCAGCCGGACCGGGACCAGGCAGCACCCTGCACCCCTACCACGCACGCACACGGACAGACGGACACGGACACACTGAGAGCCGGACGCACACGCGCGCACACAGGACGCACACTCGGGGCAGCCCCGGTGGCGCTGGCCAGCGCTGTCCCCGCACGGCCGCCGCCTGGATCCGGACCCCGAGACGAGGGGCCGGACCTCGCGGGGCGCCCACGCAGGTCCCCATCCCGGGCGTGCCCCGCTCCCCGACGCCGGCACGCGGCCCCTCCTCCAGAACCCGAGCCCGCTCTCGGGCTCCAGTCCGCGCCTCGTACGGTGCCCGGCCCGGAACCCCGCCGCCTTTCGCCTGGGACCCCCGTCGGTCCGGGTCCACTCCATCCGCACACTCGACTCTGACCTCGCAGCACGCGGGTCCGGGTCTCTTCGGTCCCCGTCGCCGTCCCGGGGTGAGTCCTGGTCCCGGCGCTCGGCGGGCCAGGCAGGCGACAGTGCGCCGGCGACAGTGGCCCGGCCCCGCGTCCCGCCCGCCGGGTCTCGCTGCGCGCGGCCGCCGCTGGGAGGCGACCGGAGCGAGCGGCCCGGGCCGGCCCGGCGATCCCGCCCCGCCTCCGGACAGCCGCACCCTCGACAGCGCCGGGCGAGACCGCGAGGCGCGAGCACAGCTCGCTCCGGCCCCGCAGCATCTGCGCCCGCACCGCCCCCGCGTCGCCTCGGACCGTCACCTCGGCCCCCGCGCTGTCCGTCTGTCCGTCCGTCCCACCGGGCTCCAGAGGCCCACCCAGGGCGCCTGGTGGGGGCGCTCGGTCCGCGAAGAGAGAAGGCCTCGCTGGGGCGCCCTCCCGCCCGGGGCACCGCGAGGATGGGGCGGGGGTGCGCCCCCTTTCCCTTCGTGCAGAAAGCCCACATTTGTGGTTTGAAGCAATTTCCTGAGTGTTTGAGAATCACTTGGGAGAAAGTCCAGCGCGGGGTCCTCGGCTTCACGACCTTCCGCCCCCCTCCCCCTTGCCCTCTGAGAAGTTCTACTCAGCCATAAAGAAAGATACCCTCCAGTCATCTGTAGGAAAATGGTGCACCCTAAGACCGTAATGTCAAGTGAAATAATTCAGACACCCAAGCTCCAAAATCGCATGGTTTCTCTTATAAGAGAAATTCAAAGTATAAATAAATCAAAGAATAAAATAAAAGATCCTAGGAAACGGAGAGAGAGATCTTTCTGAAATGGGCAGAGGACCAAGAGAGATAGAGGGGGAAGGGAAGGAGAGGAGGGAGGGGATGACAAAGAACTGAGATGTGTGGTGCACACGGACCCACTCCACACAAGCAATGTGAACACTGCAGTGCAAACGCGGACTAAGTTAGGAGCCGTGGAGCAAGGCCGTGGGGCGAGGCCATTGGGCCAACCAAGCAACCTCTGTTTCCTTGCCTGCCATTTGCAGGACAGGTTGAGGCCGGTGATGTCCAGACACGCGGAACAGCTATGTGCTTCCTGCCCCTCGTTCATTCCAGAATTCTAATCCACTTAAGAAAAAACAGCTTTAATGCCATATAATTTGCACAATATAAAATTTAAATACTGCCCATTTAAAATACACGATGCAGCGAGAGGTAGCTTACTGACAACATTGCGTGGCCATCGCCATAATCTAATTTTAGCGCATTCTCCTCATTCCAAAGAGAACTTCCTCCACATGAACACAGCCATTTTCCCGACCCCAGGTAACTGTTAGCCCGATTTCTGTCTCTGTGCATTTTCCTATTCTGGGCATTTCTTACCAATGGGATCACACAATATCTATGTGGTGGTTGGTATCAGCATTTCCTCCCTCTTGGTAACTAAACCATACCCCGTTGTATCAATACACTACATTTTGCTTATTCATCCGTCTGAACATTTTTTTTACTGTTGTGACTAATGCTGCTATCAACATTCATGTGCATGGTTATGTGTGTAAATATTTTCATTTCTCTTGGGTCTATACCTGGGGCAGATTTGCTGGATCACATGATGGCTATGTTTTTGGTTGTTTTGCTTTTGTTGTACTGGGGATTGAACTCAGGGCTTTGGCACTGGGCTATATCTCCAGGATTTCCCTGTCCCTCCCTTTCCTTTCTTTCTTTCTTTCTTTCTTTCTTTCTTTCTTTCTTTCTTTCTTTCTCTCTCTCTCTCTTTCTCTCTTTTTCTTTCTTTCTATTTTGAGACAGGATCTTGCTAAGTCACTAAGTTGCTTGGCGGGGCTCAGATTTGTGAACTTGCAGCCCCCCCACCTCAGCCTCTCAGAGTGCTGGGATTATAGCCTTGCACACCACACCATGCCGTAAACTCCCAGAAGCCTCCATGGTTGGTGAAAATGTAAAATGGCACCATTCTATCTTCCCGCTGGTGACACATGAGGGTTCTACTTTTCCCACATCCATGACAGCATTAGTGTCTCTTTTTTTTGGCACCAGGGATCAAACTCAGGACCTTGTGCTTGGGAGGCAGGCAGCAGAACTGCTGAGCTAAATCCCAGGCCCCATTGGTGTCTTTCTGATGTTAGCCAGCCACAGGGGTACAAAGCGATATAACATTGTTTTGATTTGCATTTCCTTTCTTACTAATCATGTTGATCATTTTTCATGTGTCTATTGGCCATTCTCCTGGCTTCTTTGAAGATAAGTCTATTTGAAACCTTTGCCCATTTTCTTACTGAGTTGTAACAGTTAGTTATATATTCTTCATACAAGTCCCTTATCAGATATATGATTTGCACATATTTTCTCCCATCCTGTAAGTTGTCTTTTTACTTTCTGGATGACATTATTTTAAGCACAGGGTTTTGTTTTTTAAGCTTCAATGACATCCACTTTCTCTTTTGGTATCATCAATGATGAATCCAAAGCCATGAATTATTTGCTCCTAAATATTCTTCTAAGAGTTTGATTGGCTAAGCTCTTTCATTAGGTCTGCAGTCCATTTCGAGTTCAATTTTGAATGTGATTCGAGGTAAGGGCCAATTTGCCTTTGGTGGGGAAATTCCCACAATTCACCAACACTGGCTAAGGGGAATTCCACACAGTGAAGTCATGAATGGTGCAAATTTAGAGGTGATCTGAATATTTCCTAAAGTCTTCTGCATCAAAAACATTGAGATTTTTAAAACTTAATCTATGGTTAGTGAGATCTGTAAATATAAGAGGTTAAGCAATGTAAAATGAAATCATATAACTCTCTCAAGTACTTGGTCTTGACCCATTACTGAGTTAATCAAGTTAGTGGGTCATAACTCACTTTAAAATTGAAGTCAGATGTCAGAACAGAAAACAAGCTATCATAAGGTAGCACCCATGTTAAAGAAAGTTGCTTCACAATTTTAGTCATGTGTGTGCACGTGTGTGTGTGATCTAGAGTCGGTGTAAAACAGAAATCTTAACATGGGCCACATTTGTAAAAGTTGGGAAAACACTGTTATTAAGTCCCAATTGCAGAATTATTTCATTGCACAAGCATTTACTGAGTGCTCATCTTGTGCCAGGCCCTCTGCTAGGCGCTGGGATGAGATGACAGCAAGCACATGGTCCCCACCCTGCCTCGGCACACACAGTGGTGTGGCCCACATGGGGCTCCAGCCTGACTCAGCTTTCCCCAACCGCAGGGATCCCTTCCAAATACTGGCATTGACTCTCTCTCTCTCTCTCTCTCTCTCTCTCTCTCTCTCTTTTGCAATGAATGCACAATGTTTTTTTCCTTTGAGATTCACAGACATGCTAACTTTTTTCCCTGGAGTAGAACTTTGTTCCCAGGTTCATAATCCATGCTTTGTTTATTGGATTGGGAAGGAAGTACGGCTCTAGTAATAGGAATTGCATTGCTTTCCATTTTATTGCAACTGTAGTGAAACTAGCCTCACCCCATAGACCTCAGGTGTTGAATAATAATGTTATGTTACTTTTTAAGGGAGAAGTTAAAGATCAGAGCAAAAAAATCATCATTTCCCAAGGGTTCCCGAAACAGGGCCTTGGCATGAATAGTGGCATTTAGGCCAACCGCAGATGCATCTGGGGAAGTGAGTGCTGTGCTCCCAGGTGTGCAAAGGAATGGCTCTTTACAGCAGCCAGGTGCACTCAGGGCCCATCTGAGGCATCATTGATCAGTCTCTAGACACTATAAATTCCCAGGAGATTTAGATCCGAATTTAATTTAAAAAATCATAACCAGTTCAACATGCTGGATAGGTTCAACACACACACACTTGCATACATGCACACACACACGCACTTCCACAGACACATGTACTTTCTGAATGACTCTAACATGTCCCCACATGTGATTTTTAAATCCAGCTATGAAATTTTACCTGCAACTTCCTCATTTTACTCTGAATTTTATTAAGATCCTTTTCCTCATTTATCAAATGACTAGTCTATTGATTATTACCAGTTCTTAAATAACAAAGCTAAGGTTGTAGCCCTTTCTTCTTAATGCAGATTGCTTGCTCTTTTCATTGTATCCTTCTGCCTACTTCAGTACTTATTTTTGTTTTGAGTGGTTGCCTATAGATAAAAATTTTGGAACATTTCAATTAAAGACTCAGTAAGTAGGGCTGGCATGTAGCTCAGTGGTTGAGCATTTGCCTAGCACACGCAGGCCCTGGGTTCCATCCTGAGCACAAATACACACACACACACACACACACACAAAAAAAAAACAGAAAGAAAGGAAAAACCAGCAGCAGCAGCAATATAATTTTGCATTTATTTGCAAAAAAATAAACAAAAATCAAGAGAATATGGAGAATATAGCTAAATTGGTATTTTGTTTTTCTTAATGCCTCACCTTACAGCTTTTTAAATGTAATTTGCAAAAACTGAAAGAAACATAATTTTAAGGCCATTTCTTCAGCAATATTCTTTTCTTTAATCTGAATGAAATACCTCCTTTTTATTTTTACTCATCTACTTTTTAAAACATTATTTTTCATAATTTTAAAACACCTATGAATTTGTGTGTGTGTGATGCTGGGGATGGAACCCAGGGACTTATGCATGTGATGGGAAACGTATGCTTTACCACCAGTAATGATATTTAATTTCAAGAAAATCCCATATGGTGATTTTAATGATTTTGAGTTAGATTATTTCAATTTTAAGCTTCTAATGGTTTGAAAACATTTTACAGACTCAAAAATACTTTTGATTTTCAGGAAATAAGAAGAGAATCATTGTGATTTTCTTCCCCCCTCCCCCTAAAAGTGGACCTATCTCGAGTAGCCAATTAACCTCTATGCATCAGAAAGTAAGAAGCAGAGTGAGTAGAAGTTCAGAAGAATACCCATGATTACCTCAAAATGGCAAGTTATCTTGCTTTCTGCCTTTTCCTTTGAAGAATTTTGTTTTAATTAAGTACTGCTTTAATGCAAAGAGATCTGACTTTTAGTCCTGTTCTTGGGGCCTTGAGCAGGAGAATCCAGCTCTCTGGGGGTTACTTTCCTTGCTTACAAAATGGATCTGCAATAGATGCTCTGCATTTCATTGATGAGATAACATATGGAAATGCCATGTCAGGGTCTCGGTAGTCCCTGCAAGTGTTCCTACCAAGTGGATGGAAGCAAGGAGTTCTGTGTGTCAATTCTTAGGATGAAAACACAGGTTGAATGCTAAACTGAAGGGCTTCTACCTGCCTGTTTCCTTTTTAGTTATCCATCTCTATGGACATTCTACTACTACTCTATCTCTTTCTTTCTTCCATGTGAAAAACCACTAGTCTAGTGAATAGATTTTGAAATAGCTACAAACCCCAGATATCTATAGGAGAATAGGGGTTTTTTTTTGGTACTGGGGATTGAACTTGGGACCTTGTGCTTTTGAGGCAGGTGGCGGAACCACTGAGCTAAATCCCCAAGGAGAATAGGTTTTTTTGTTTTGTTTCATTTCTGTTTTTGTTTTTTGGTATCAGAGATTGAACTCAGGACCTTGTACTTCTGAGGCAGGTGGTGGAACCATGGAGCTAAATCCCGGGCTCTGTATAGGAGAATAATTTTCTCAGGACACCTGTGTAAATTTATAGACCCTGGGCCCTGTACTATAAGACTAAAAGAAAATGTATTATGGAAACATCAGAAATTCTAATGCACTCCTTAGGAGCCATGGCCTAATTCAGCCACGGTCTGTGTGGTATAATCGGTGCCCTCCCCCGGGCCCCTCCTTCCTGGGTCATTCTGAAACGCCAGGCAACACATTTCATCTTCAGACCTCTAAGCTGCTGTCATTGTTGTTCTTATAGCTTTGATTTAAAAGTGCAGAACAATGATGTGCTCTGGGAAGTTCTGGACTTAGCAGAAAGGTTTCTCTAATTGTCAGCCCATCACTGGCGAGGGGAAAAATGTGTTCATTGTCAGAGGACCTTGGACACAAACGTTTTCAGGATGAGAAATGGGCAAGGGACCTGGGGCCGGAGAGATTCGTTGCTAAAAAATAAAATAAGGAAAAACAAAATGGGTCTCTGTGCCAGGAACAGATTACAGCACAGACTGATTCCCCAAACTTCAGGAGAGCCGAGTGAGTCCGGGTTGGCGATGCCTTGTTTGTACCCCAAGTACCCCAAGTAAGGATTGAGGCCTCAGAGGGAAGGGCTGGGCGGGGCTGCAGCCCCTCTTACCTCCAGCTCCGCTGTCTCTGGAAGCCAACACTGGGGCAACCCTGTTCCTCTATGCTTAGCCCTGAGTGTGGTCTCTGGCCTACTCGTTCTGCTTTAGTACAGTTTGCTGTGGAAGTCTTCCCTCCCGCCCTCAGATATAAGCATCCCCACAGCACAGGCCCCACTTAATTAATCTTTTTATCCCCAGACTCGCTGGACAGCACTGTGCCAAGCCAAGCAAGCAGCGATCAATGCTGGATACTAAGTGAATACTTGTGAATCCACGGCTACTATGCACAAAGGAAGTAATTCAAATGTGGCTACATCAAGAATTGCAACAGGGCTGGGGATGTAGCTCAGTGGCACTGAGCCTGCCTTGCAAGCGCAAGTCCTGAGTTTGATCCCTGGTACCAGGAAAAAAAAAAAAAAAGAATCACAGTAGCTTGTTTTGCTTTGTCCTGCTCTTCTCTTTGGTGTTGAGGATCAGTCCCAGGGCTTTGTGCATGCTAGGCAAGCCCTCTACCGCTGAGCTATACACACATCTTTATTTTCCATCATACTGCTTTTCACTGCCAGAACTTGCGTTTTTAAACTTTTACTTGTTTATTGTCTGTCTCCCCGCACTAGACAGCCAACTCTGTGAGGGCAAGGATCGCTTTCTAGTCCCTGTAGTAACCCCAACACCTTGTATATTATTGAAACAATAGTAATGCTACCAATTCAATCACCTTGCGGGGTGCATTCTTATCTTTTATATCTACCAAGCTGATTAGGATTCATTTATGTAAATCCCAAGGCTCAGCTCTGATATGAGCCTTCCCTAGTCTGTTGTGCACCTTTCTATTGTTAGAAATATGACTTTGCTTTGAACAAGTAGCCTTGGTGCCAGCTTTCCTCTTAACCCTTTGAAGAAGTGTTGACACCTAATTTCCATCTCCAGGCTGAGAGGTTCTGGAGAGGAAGGCTCAGGACCAGGGCTCTGTTAGAGGGACTTCAGCCAGGCTGTTCCTGCGAAGATTTGTCATTCCTAGAATCTCCCTTTCCCCTTTTACAGGAGGTTTTGTGCCCCAAAGAGCCCTTTCTCGAAAGCTTGAAGGTGAGAACGAGAGCCAGGCTGCTAACTCTTTTCTTGCAGCCCCGAGTGCAGCCTTGGAATGGACACCGAAAGGAACTGAATCCATCCAAGGAGACATGAGATTCGGAGCCCTTTCCCGGCCTGGATGCATGGGCCTCACGCACACCGGGCAAGCGCTCTGCCCTGAGCTACGCACCAGCCCTTTTTAAATTTTCAGTCAGTCTCACTCAGTTGATCTGAATCTCTAATAATGTCCACTTCTTCTCTCATGAAGTAGCAGGAAGACCATCTCTTTCAGGTCAACTTTTGCACACCTTCCTCTTCCTAATAATTTTTTAAAAATTATTCCCACAGTAGTAAAAAGTTGAATCATTCTAGCATAGCGCTTTAAAAGGGTAAATTTAGTTGACCTCTTTAGCTCTCCTAATGAGTGAAATTGCAGGGGCTTGGATGAGTGCATAATTTATTAATACAGAGGCAAATGATTGGCTTGGAGGGCATTCTTTCATCAGGCTGTAAAAGATATACCTTTCATGATGTGTCAGTAATATGATCCTACAATATCTCCAAACACTTCCAAAAACTTCTTAAAAATCTACTTATCTATAATGCAGCATGCTCAAAAGTGGTGATGTATAAAATTAACATGTGCAAGCCATAAAATCAATAGCAATTTAAAATATGGCAATTCAGGGCAATATATAAACTTTAAAAAAAGAAAAGAAAAAGAAAGCCTTAGGCTTTTATGCAAATAGTGACTTTTTTCCTTTTTAAAAAATTACAAAATAGAAACTTCTCATCAAAGGTCAAACCACTTTATATGAATATTCCTATCAGCATTATTCACCACAGCCCCCAACTGGAATCAGTCAGTGAATGGAGAAACAGACTCAGGTTTATCTACAGAGTGGAGTGCTACTCAGCCATAGAAAGGAATGAAGCTGGGCATGTTGGTGCTGCACTCGGGAGGCTGAGGCAGGAGGATCTTTGTGAATTTGAGGCCAACCTGGGACACATAACAAGACCCTGTCTAAAAAAAAAAAAGAAAGCACAAAGGAATGAAGGAGTTCGGGGTGCAGCTCAGTGGTGGAGCCTTAGCCTAGCATACACAAGGCCCTGGGTTCCACACCTTGCACGACCAGGAAAAAGGGAAGAAAAATGAAATGCGGACATATGCTACAACTTGTGATCTCCAACAATCCGATGCTAAGTGAAAGAAGCTGGGCATAAAAAGACCACATAGCATAGGGGTCCTGTATGTAAAAGAAGCAGAGCAGGCAAAACCGTAGAGACAGAAAATGGGTAGGTGGTTGCCAGGGGCTGGGGTGAAGAGGAAAGTAGGTAATGGTTAATAATGGCACGGAGCTCTTTCCGGGGTGATAGGATGCCCTGGACTTAGATAGTGACGATGGTCACAGACTTCGTCTGATACACCAAAACCTTTATTATACATTAAAGAGTGTGATTTATGGTACGTGAATTATATCTCAGTAAAAAAAATCTTTTAAAAATGATACTTAGGAAGAAATGACTGTTTCCACCCTGCAAGCTGAAGAGGGGCTAGCCTGCCTTTGTCTGTGGTTTCCACCCATGTCCTGGGTCCTACAGCCGTCCCGAGTCCCAGTGGGGTCCCGTCCAGCCCAGGAAGGGGTGCCTTTGGCTAAGTCACAGAGGAGAGCTCCACAGTGACCTTGGTCACTTTCATGACCTTTTGGGTGGGGACAGTGGATAAATAAACATAAATTTTCAAGTCCACTACCTTGAATTAGAAACCAAGTACTTCATCTTACTATTATACCATTATGGCTTACCATAAGTTATTATTTTCTGGAATTGAATGCTCTTTAGACGTCTTTTGGGATTGAATGAGGTTGAAAATTATCCAATTAATCTTAAAAAGCACATTTCTAGTTTAAGTGTGTGTTGTACAATTCCTAACTTCTGTCTCTTTTGTTTAAAGAAGATTTAGTATATTGTTCAACACTCAATTGCCATCCTCTAAGATGATTTTTTATGTTTGATATCACTGAGGCACCACCATAACCAGAGGGGTTTCCTAACAGTCACTTATTCTAAAAGTGCTTTTCTGATAGCATTCTTGTATAGACTTCAAAATAGCTCAAATAATAGTATTTTCTGCGCTAAATTTAATCAGGGACTCAGGACTAATTTAGTGAATCACTATGTTCGAAATAACACTACTTGAAAGAGGAAGACTGTCTCAAAGCCTTGTTCATTAACTGGAAAGTCCTGGGGCACGGTAGACACTGGATAAACGTTTGTAAAGGAATCTGCAAATGAAGACCAAGCTTGCTTATTTGTCCTGCCAAGATCAGACAATGGCTAATAACTACAGAATTTAATAGGCCTTTAATTCAGCTCGAGTTCTAGAAGGGGGACTTTCTGAGTGGAAAAAAATGCGGTGTAATTTGGACTACTGAGATAAATCTAAGAATTCTAGTAAACTGACAACTCTTTGTTCTAGTGTTACCCATTTGTAGTGTTTTAAATTGATAATTTTCTTCATTAATTTTTTGTTAATTTGCCTGTTATGAAAAAAGTATTTACTCTTTTTGTTTTTGAGATAGGGTCTCACTATGTAGTTGATTTGTTGCTGTTGTTTTGGGTTTTTTTTTTTTTTTTTTTTTAACAGAGTCTCTTGCTGTCTATTTCAGGCAGGCCTTGAATTCACTATGGAGCCCAGGCTGGGATTACAGGCCTATACTACCACGTATCTACTCTTGAACTCTTAACTTTCATGGTCACTCAAAAAGGTTTCTATTTAAAACTTAGTGGTCAGTGGTTCTCACGTCAGGCTGTACATCAAACTCCTAGTGTTTGGTTTTGGTTTTGGCTGTGTGCTTCTTTCCAGTCCTAGCAAGGTGGAATCCAGGTTTGCTGGACTCCTTAGGGACCACCTGGCTGAGCCCAGGAATCTGAAATGTCAGAAGCACCCAAGGTAGTACTATTAAGTTTTAATTTTTACTACCCACAAATTCTTTTTCTTATTAAAAAATTTAAAAGGTTTAAATAAAATCAAATTATCTTCCTCATTCCCAGGTGTGGGTCCTTCTCTCCTTCCCCGACTCAAGTGTTTTTTCTGCACATTAAAATATGAGAGTCACTTGGCATGGAGGCACACACCCATAATCCCAGCACTCAGGAGGCTGAGGCAAGAGGATCGCTGTGAGTTTGAGATCAGCCTGGGCTACATAGTGAATTCAAGTCCAGCCTGAATTACATAGTGAGACCCTGACTCGATACATAAATAAAATCTGAGAATCATTGCTTTGATGGAAAGGTCAGAGATAGTCAACTGAAAAACATTTTTTAGAGTTCACACATAAGGTCAGATCTTAATGTTGCTCTTTATTGAGTGAATTATACAGTCCAAGTCCCATCTGAGACAGAGAATTGCTTTTTCACATATCTGAGAGTCATCATTTAAGATGCTATCTTACAAAAGAATCCTTTCCTTCTCACGGAAAAGTTTCATTGCAGTTACTCTCAGTAAGCAATGGAAATGGTAAACATAGTGTGTGCAGAAACATTGGCACTCAGCAAACAGTGACTTTATTGACTTGGCAAGGCTCCCCGGGACTCCAGGATAGAGTTAACTCTTAATTATCGGGGAGCAGATTTGCCCTGTGGTGAGTGGTTTGCGATGTTCTTGGGCCACCTCTCCAGCATCTTGCTGGCTTCTAGGTCTGCAGCAGTAGGGCTGAGACAGTTCTGGAGTTACCTGAGCCCAGGGGTGGACAGGGCGGAGGTTTCCTTTCAGTCCAGACAGAGCACTTCCGCTCTGCCTGCTTTGTCAGGATGATGAAACTCTGCTTCTAGGCCCAGGGATGCAGCTCGGTGGTAAAGCATTTGCCTAGCTAGCAAGTTCGAGGGCCTAGGTTTGGTCTCAGAATTAATTCTGCTGTTAGGGAGCCCATAGCGCAGTGGAGGAGACAGACAAGTTTTTTTAAAAAGGCAGGGGGCAGGCCAGGGATTTAGCTCAGTGGTTTTGCCACCTGCTGCACAAGCGCAAGGACCTGAGTTCAATCCCTGGTACCAAAGAAAAAAAAAAAAAAAAGGCAGGGGGCGCTGGGGGTGTAGCTCAGTGCTAGTGCACTTGCTTAGTACACAGAGGCCCTGGCTTCCATCCCCCAACACCCAGATAATAAAAACAACAAAATACAATGTAGGTAACTACCTACAAAATTACCTGAAGTGATTAGCTCTGTATGGTCGCTTTTGTTAGAGCAGACTGGGAAACCTGAGAACAGCAGCGCTGCAGGGCTACACAGGCAGGGAGCCACCTCATATGGGCTACAGGAGACGGAGGGAAGATGCCCAGGGTGGGTATTGAGCTTAATCTTGAAGTGTGACTAGAACACGGTCATACACAGCAACTGAGAAGGGACAACCCAAAAGCTCTTTAGGAAAAAGTGTTTTAACCATTTTCACTGGAGAGTATGAGCCCAAGCACCCGAGAGGCGTCAATGGAGACGTGCGAAGTCTCCGTGTTTGAGGGGTACCCAAGGGAAGACTTCTGCAGACCACGGCCCATGCACCTTGCAGCTTCAGAACATGGCTGTCATCATGTAGCTACCACGAGAGGCCACCGAGGGGATGAGATGGCCAGGAATGGGGAGAGAACGAGGAGACAAGGAGGCATTGTCAGAGAACATGAGCTGTTAGGGATGGGCAGAATCTGTCCATAAAGAGAAGTGACAGTGGCCCAGAAGAAGGAAGGCAAGAAGAGAGCAGGCAGCACTGTTGGAGGGTGCTGAGCACCGAGGGAGAGGCCTGTGTACCGTGGCGAGGGCACCCCCTGAGGACACCTGCACCGGGCACTGGAAAGAGAGTGCTGTTTCATCTTTACCACCGTCCTCTGGGCCAAGGCAGCATCCTCATCAATAATAATGACCTCCTCAGAGTACAAACAAGGAAACTGAGGTACAGAAAGACCTTGGCTGGTGTTGTGCTAATGTGCAACAGATCTGGTTCCAACTCGGCTCCACTTCACTCTTGAGTCCAGTTCTCAGCCCTTGCTGGTCACCAACATTGGTGAGAAAGAGCCGACAATGAAGGTTGGTGGCCCCTTAGAGATGTCTGTCCATGAGTAAGCTCCACAAAGGGGATGTGGATTCTATACAAAGGTGTCTTTTTGCTTTTACATATTTCTATCTTTATAACAAAAGAACTTGCACATGATCATAAGCTAAAGAGAAAGAGGCAATGAAGTGAGAGAGAAGTCTCAAGAATGAAGGCATTGCCAGGTGTGGTGGTGCACATCTGTAATCCCAGCGCTGGGGAGGCTGAGGCAAGAGGATCACCTTGAGTTCAAAGCCAACCTGGGCTATGTAGCAAGACTGCATCTCAAAAAACAAAAACAAAAACACAAAAAAAGAGGAATTGGTTTGGGAGTGTAGCTCATTGGTACAGCACCTGCTTAGGATTCATTTAAGGCCCTGGATACCCTTCCCAGTAAAATTCACCAATTAATTAATTAATTAATTAATTGGCTTGATGCCTGCCTGTCCATACTTCTATTTCTGGGGTCAAAATATATCTAGGGGGAGAAAATAACAAAACTTGCAGTTTGAATAACCGCAGTCACTCTGAGTGTGTTTTTATGAAAGAAATCACCTACAGTAAATGTCTACCCAGTCTCTTCTTGCCTTGGGATTCACTGATAACATGACTATAATTTACAGTGAAGCAGACTAAATTCCTGCAGTTGGTGCTTGCTATACCTGTCTAGATCCGGGGCGAGTAGAAGCAGCCAGGATGAGGCCCTAGTACACGCTTCCTCCCTGCGGTCGGTCCCCTGTCAAATCTAACACCTCCTTTCCTTCACCAGTCACTGTCCCGCATGGACAGAAATAAAGGGCACCCACTACTGAGCTCTTTGCTGATTTTGCTGTGAGCCTGGAAGTTATTACTTTCTGTTCTTCCGGATCTTATTTTTGAAAAATATACGCCAAGCATGGCTAAACTTTATTTAAATGAGGCGTCTCCTAATTACACTACAAAGAGGGATTAATTCTAATGTTTATAATTTCATCATAAAGACTTGTAATGAAGCCCATTCTGGGGCTTCTTGTAGATTCCTCTCCAAGAGATAATCGTTTTGCTGGCCTGTGGGGCTGGGGCTTCTAAATCACAGTCTGGTCATCACTTCAGACATTGAAGGAAGACGTACTTAGGACCTCCTGGGACACAGCGAGGGAAGTGACAAGGACAATGCCTACGTCTCTCTAGATGTGCCTCCTTAGAAGAGATGAGATAGTTACAGAAATGATTAGCAGGGTGCAGGTGAAGTGCTTGCCTGGCATGACGAAGCCCTGGGTTTGACTTTATGATCTCATCAATGGACCAATGCACTGATAAAGTCAGAGCCTCACAATCCAGTCCATTCTCCAAAGCCCTCAGCCACAGGCCTGCAACACAGGAAGCCGTTCTGAGGGACATCTTGGCTCCCAACCGTGACATGTGGACACATTTATCATCTCTTGCCATAAAATACTTGAAATTCATTGCCCTGTGACTTTTTCACTTAAGAAGTTCTTTTTGCATGTTAGAATATATACAGAGCCTGCCCCCCAAAAAGGATACACACTTCAGCAGTTCACAATACTAATAATGTCTGGAAGCTCATGGCCACCACTCTGAGCACCTCTTATAATTGCAGAGGCCAAAGGCCACTTGTATTAATCTCATGATGTCCCAATAAATTTAGTATTAAAATATTTATACAAGTTTTTCTTATCCTGATGAATGCATTTTTTGGCAGTCTCTGTAGTCCCATTCTTTTTAGTTAGTGTAGACTTTTTTTAGTTCTAAAACTATTTGGGGTTTGTTTGTTTTTGAAATAGGGTTTCTCTAAGTTGCTCTGGCTGGCCTCAAACTTGCAGTCCTCCTGCCTCAGCCTTCTGAGTAGCTGAGGTTTTAGGTGCATACAACTGTACCCAGCTCCTTTTTGATTCTTCCTTTCCCCCACAGAACCCAGGGCTTTGTGCATACTAGGGAAATCCTCTACCACTCAGCTATATCTCCTCCTTCACTTGTTAAAATTGTTGACATATGTTAATTGAACATATGCATGGTGTATGGTGTGATAATTTTCCCTCTCCTCATGTGTAATGATTAAATCAGTGGAATGAACCCTCTACTCCTTAAACATTTTTTCCTTCTTTGTGTTGGTGAGCTTCAAACTCTTCTTTTCTCGTTCTTTTTAAGGCATTTAACAGGAAGCAGGGGTGTAGCTCAGTGGGAGAACACGTGCTTATCACATGTGCAGCCCTGGGTTCAATCCTGCACCCAAATCCATAAATAAAATGAAATATGCAACAAATTACTAGAAACTGTACCTATCCTACATTGCTGGTGAACTGTAGAATTTATTCCTATCTTGGTACCCACTATCCAGCCCCTCTCCGTCCCCAGTGCCCCGTCCTTGCCTCTAATAACCACTATTCTACTTTCTCCTAAAGAGATCAACTAACTTCCACATATGAATGAGAACATGTGGTATTTGTCTTTCTGTGTCCAGGGTAATATGACTACAGAATACATTTTAGAGCATTCTATACAAAAGAATGCAACAAAAATGACTGTCCTAAAACCCTTGATTGGCAAACACTGGTGATTCTATTAAATTACTTCCATGTTTAATTATTTGCTTGAGAAGACTAAGCCTTGTAGAATTTTTCTCTTACTTTAATCTTTGTGAAACATAGATTTACTGCATAATTTGATATATGAAAGTCCATATATAAATGTTTTTGCTTATAACCAAGCATTCTTAAAAAGAATGCTTAAATAGAAAATATTGGAATTCTCCCTAACAAGCATATATAATTGAATGCTGGAGATCCCACAAGGCAGAAATAGAATGAAATTAAAGAGACAACTCTTTAAGTATTGCAGGATAAAGAGAATTATTATGGTATCCAAGTACAATGGGAGTTTTAAAAAACTTTTTAGTCCTATTCTTATTGCTGTTAAACTGGTAACTAAAATAATAAAACAAACAAACAAAAAATACCATCAGTTGGGCATGGTAGTATGTATTTGTAATTCCAGCTACTCAGGAGGCTGAAGCAGGTGGATCACAAATTTGAGGTCAGCCTGGGCAACTTATTGAGACTTTGTCTTGAAATTAAAAATCAAAAAGGGATGCTGATGTAGCTCAGTGGTAGAGTGCCCCGGGTTCAACTCCCAGTACTGCCAAAAGAAAAAGATCTACTTATGTTTAAAGATATATTTGTACATGCACATATATAAAAAATGCAACACATTAATATGTGGACAGTTGTTATCTCTGAGTGATGGTATGGATTCAGCTGATTCTTTTTCTTTACCTTTTTATGAATTTCCCAATTTTTAAAATAATGAATATATATTAGTTTTATTAATTAGAAAAATTGAAGTAATAAAATGAATAAATGCATAGAATGACTAGGTCTCTAGACTTGACAATAGAAACTATACCTCTTTACTTTTACATTTTCCCACATGACTTTTACGTAAGTAGCCATCCAGATATATTTTTTTTTAAAAAATTGTAAGAACAAAGCCTTTGTTGGGTAGTTGCACACACCTGGAATCCCAGCTACTGGGGAGGCAGGAAGACTGCAAGTTTGATCCTAGGCAATTTTTCAAAACAAAATTTTTAAAAAGGGGCTGGAACCTTAGCTTAGTAGAAGAGCACTTGCTCAGTAATATCACGCACGCACACACACGCACGCACGCACGCACGCAAGCAAATTGCTTTGACCGTTAAGTATAATCATGAAATTATAACCTCGGGTTAAAATAAGTCTTGTAACAAATAAACACATCTAAAGTGGTTTCTTTTAGTACTACTAGGCCGGCACATAAATTGTACTTTTATTTACTAAAGAGTTAAATCTTCTTCATCACATCACTGATACTTTCTTAATTTATAATTTAGCAAAATTTAGCTTTTAAAAAAGAGCTTATTCTTGTCATTTCCAAAAAAAGAGAAGGGAAAGGAGAGAGGAAGCTGTGCTTAGTGGGAAAATTGCAACATGCGGTTTGTAAGTAGTTTTGCTTTAGATTTTTTTTAACAACTTCTCTTACATAAGAGCCCTGTAATATCTCCATAGGGAAAAATAACAGGGGCCACATCATGTCTTTAATTTTGCCTCCAGATAATGTTTACGAAGCAACGCGGAGGACTGACTCCATATTCAAAGCTATTAGCCAACTTTGGTGTCCATTTGCCATTAAGGACAATTGGTAATTTTAACAATCAATGAGAGTTTATTTTGGGAGAAAACTTACTGAAATTTGCAGGAAATAACCTTGTTGTTCCACAGCAGCTGTCATTGAATACCATTATATCTACAACAATTAAAATTATCTTTGGTGACTTTTAGCATCTGGCATCGCTCCATTATTGTTCAGTTAAATATTTTTCAAGTTTGCTAGGACTTTTGCCCACTGTGTGCTTACAGCTCTTTATTGTCAGTATGTGTCTTAAAATTCACCTTTGTGACATTACTTTTTGGACTGTGGGAGAGTGTTAATTTCTGCAGTGAACTGCCTGAGAAATCAAGTAATGTTAGGAAATTGTAGCACATGTCTACATTACTTACCAAAATATGATCACAGTTTATTCCGTTACATTTGGCAGCAACACCCCCTTCTTTCTTTTTCTAAATCTTTGCAAAAAAAAAAATTTCCAATTTAAAGAATTAGCTACTGGGAAGTAGAAAAAAACAAACAAACAGGGCAACATATGGTGTCACTTTGATAAATCTGATTGAAAATTGTGAAGAAAATTTCCAAGTTGCAGCCACCCAGACTATTATTAGTGCAGGGGACTTGGCTATCAAATACAAACCAAACCAAAATAAAACAAAACAAAAACTTACTATTTTGCATTCCAATAGAAGTCATAAATGTATCCACCCAAAATAGTCTTAGAAAAATTAACAAACCTGCCATCCTGTAGTAGTTCACCTAATTTTAACCTTAAATAAAAATTCACATTTGTTCATTTAACTGTGAGAAGTAAATGCTTGCCTTCAGAATTGATAATTAAGCATTGAAAGATAATGGCTTAGGAAGCCTGAATACATTCTATGATAAAAGGTAATACTTTTAAATACTTCCAGCCTTGATTACTATTATTTTATTTCTATATTTTAAGGGAAAGGATTTATTTGCCATGATCTTACTCAAACCAAAAATGTATTTAGAAAATATTTAAGAATTATTACTCATTATGTAAATCCACCAGTGAATGTTTCTTATCTCTTAGTATTTTTCTGAATACTTACAAGCCAATAACTAACCTTTCAGATAAAAAAAATTTATTTATCTTCCTTCAAAAATCTGCAGAACTACAAAGCAATTTGAGCTCTTTGTGACATATGCAGGACACTGTTGATTTATACAAACTGCTTTCACACCAACTCCAACAGATACTTTTATTCCTGAAATGTCCACCACCCCCTCAATTTCACCGATTCAAATCCTGGACTGCTTTTGAGGAAAAATAGTAGCTTACAAAACTGTCTTCCTACCCTAAGCAGTTGAAAATGGAGGGCATGCAAAATATTGTGTACAAAGCAAGATACAAAACTAACTCGAATAAAATTTTAAAAATAAGTTTTTGAACTGAAACATTTATTGGTACATTTTTGATAATGATAATGCTCATCATAGAGAATTTGCACCAAATACTACAAATTGTTAAAAGATCTTAGCACTGAGGAGCAGAATATTGTGATTTTTCTTTTTTTGCTATTTTTTGAAATTTTTAGAAATTCAGGGATGAATATCTTAACCAGTTGTGAAAATGTAAGTAATATATGCACTGAACACTGAACACTCTCCCAGAATTTTTTTAAATGAAAAGAACACCCTACTTTGGTGAAATAATCCAGGCCTCCAAGCTCTTCCTTCATTTGTAGAACATAAAGTATACTTTGGATCAAAACTTGGAACATTCCAAACAATGTGAACTCTAGAAAGGAACTGCACCTGTATCCCGACACAGCGCCAAAAAAGCGAAGCTACTGAATAGATATGCATCCTAAACTGGGAAAAAAGAATTTAAACTCCACTTTGAACTCACTACTGTGCACAAAAGTGAAAGTTTTATTCTTGGCACAAATCGAATAGAACTGGTGTGATGGCAATAGTTATTTATAAGGCATTTTTCAGTTTTATTACACTGAGCAGTTTTAAAAGAAAAGAAAGTTTTGCAGAATATAACTGAGTGCTATATCTGAAAATGTGATGATTTTGAATTAAACTGTAGTTATTTCCTTTATGAGATTTGAGAACTTCTTGATTATTTTCCTCAAAATTATTACTTGTACTCCACAGAGAACACTGTGTATTTGAGGATTTGTTTATAAACTGATGCTCTTGGTGATGGATTTGGCTTCAGCGGACTTTTCTGTAAGAGTCACATTTGCATAATAACAACTCTAAAAAAAAAAGCCATCTTTTTCACAGGAAAATTGTGAAGCAATATTCGTAGAAAGCTGCAAAATCTGGAGTTGCAGGCAGATTAGGCAAGGCACACTTGATAGAAAAAAATAAAAGAATCAAATCAGGGTTAACCCATTTTCCAACAGAAGTAATTAATATGTGGAACAAACTATCAACATGAATTTTTAAAAATAATCAGAAGTTATGCAAGAATCTGACAGGAGATGAAGAGACATGAGCCAAACAAGGATACTGAGAAAGAAGAATGAGTATGTGACTGGACATTTAACTTTGCCCTTATTTTAATTATCTTAGCAGAAAACTTCAATTAGTGAGGAGACAGAATCGAGATGCTAAAATTTAGCACCAGGTAGATGAGATCTTTCTCTGATATTTTTTTCTTTTTTCCCCACTAAGTTCATTTGCTGGGTATATTTCATGGTAGAAAAATCCCCCAAATAGCCTACAGGTTTCTTTTTAAAAATGAAAAAAAATAAAGTATGTAAAACTATTCTTAGACATATAGGTAGAAGAGAGACAAAATAAATTTTCACCTTTGTACCTTGAATTTCTTTTAAAAAGCTAGTTATTATTATTTTCATTGCACATATTATGGGTTACAGTATGATAATTCACTGTATGTATATAATATATAATGATCAATCAGCATCATTGGCTTTTCCATCTCAAACATTTAAAACATTATTTGATTTATATTTAATAACTATATATACACATCTTAAATTTCAATAGAAACATTGTAGGTTTCTTTAAAATATTATAATTCAGCAGCACTCATTTTTTGCAATTATCTTAGCAATGTATAAGGACCCTAAATTGCTTAACCAATTTCAGTCTAGTAAAATGGTCTGCTTCTTTCTTCATTGAACCTTCTTTTTTTTTTTTGGTACCGGGGATTGAACTCGGGTCCTTGCGCTTGCGCAGAAGGCAGTGAAACCACTGAGCTAAATCCCCAGCCCCATTGAACCTTCTTTTTAATCTATGGGTCTCAGCATTTATCAGAATGTGAAACTGCACTTGAATTTACTCTCTTCTATTTAGAGGTTTGATAATACAATCCACTGTTTTATCATAAATAATAAATACAATTATATACGGTGTATATCAAGCATTGTGCTAGATAAAATACACAGCTAAACAATCCAGAAGAGTTTCCCTTTCTTGTATACACAATGTTCTTTTCCCCAAAAATGTTTGTAAAGGTTCTAACAATCTACAGTGGTATCAAAAATAATCTTCTCATTTGGAAAACATGAACATTAGCCATTATTTGTTTCTTAGTAATTTTCCACACGCCAATCAGTAGCTTTTGGAACTCCTCAATCTCAGACCAAGCCTCTCCACTGGTGTGTGACTTTTCCCGTGTGACCCTTTAAATAAATTCTAAGACTTTTCCCATAATTAATTAATCTCAGAAATCGAAATGAAACATGTCACCAGTGTCTTATTTAAAGCCAAGAAATTTATTGGATATTTTCCAGCCTTCTTCCTAAATTAAACAACCCCAAACACTGTGTCAGCATCCCAGCTTCTTACCATGAGCACTTGCTCTGCAAAGAAGCGGGGCGCCTGTTAGGGTTTTGATGATGTAATACCTCAGCCAGGGCCATGTCTGTGCCTTACTTCAAGTAATACAGAGGGAAATTGTCCTCTAAAATGCCTATACTCCTGTGCTTTAAAAAATACACGAAACAGCAATGAATCTGCCCATACTTGATAGTAAAATTCTACCATTTTTCTTTCCTTTTCTCTTAAGGGAGGTGGTGCTGAGACCCCAGTGAATTAAATATGTGCTCTGCCATGGACCCAATCCCAGCTCCTGAGTTTTTCATAGCTTAAATGAGTCAAAAAATAACAGCTCAAGATCTTTCTCAAAGTCCAACTCTTTAGGCCTGGTAACAATTTAATGTACAACTAAATCTTTATGATTTCTAGATGGATTGCCTGGATTGTACTTTATCCTCGATGACTCAGCTCTTCCGCTCCTTTGCCACTTGGCCAGGTTCAAGGATGCAGGAAAGAAAGCTGAACTGAGCCAGGGTCAACTGTGTATGGTCAAATCTTGGTGTGTGCATGTGCATGTGCGTGTGTGTGTGTGTGTGTGTGTGAGAGAGAGAGAGAGAGAGATTTAATACCTAAGCCAAACTCAAGATTGTCCGATATTTTGAAGCCTCTCTTAGTGAGTTAAACAATTTCTTGGAACTAAAAAGGAAGCTGGGCACCTTTTCTTCTTCCTTCCCTTCTTTCCTTCCTTCTCTTTCACTCTTTTCCTTCCTTTCCAATCAACAGTCTCATCTTAGCCTAAAGCTGAAGGCTCCTTTGCAGCAGGCCAGGCAGGATACCTCCCATTCAGTCCTCCACTGGTTTCCCCCAGCATTAGGGTGACCCGGATCTGGCTCTGAGGACCAAGACATCCCCAGGCCCCCAGTCTGCTCCTCTGGCTCCCTCAAGGGCCCTGTGGAATTTTCCTCCCAGCCGGAGTGCCCGGCTTCCTGCATACCCTTCCTTTGTCCTGCTTCCTCGCCTCTCACCTCTGTTTCGGTGCTAGGGATGAAACCCAAGGCCCAGGAGTGCACTGCCCCGCAGGCCACAGGCCCAGCCCCGTCTTTCCTTCCTAGGTCTGGCCTGTGCCTCCCTCCTCTCTGTGACTCTGTTCTCTCTCTTGCTCACTCACATCTTCTCCTTTTTCTTCATTGAAACCTCTAAATTATTACATTAAGCATTTCATTCTTGAATTTAAAAGTAAAAGCCAAGAACCTGATAAAGTTGTATTTCTTACCATGGTTGTCCCTTTTAATATTTTCCCCCACACATTGGCAGGTGACCTTTAAGAAAAACAAAGTATTTTCACTGCAGCCTACAGAATTCCCACTTAGGAGCTAGTCACATATGCAAGGGGGCTTCTGTTATTTTTCTTATGGTGAGAAAGTTTCTTGTGATTATTTTAGAATGAAAACATCATAAATATTGAAATGTATAATTACCTGTAAGCATGGTTGCCAGATTTAGAAGATCAAAATATGAATGCCTGGTCAAATTTGTATTTCAAGTAAACAGCGAATAATTGTTTTGTATAAGTATGTACCATGCAACATTGGAGGCATATGTACACAAAAAAGTGTTTGCTGTTTACCTGAAATTGAAATTTGGAGTTTCGTGATTGACTATAGATGTGTGGTGTGTGTGTGTGTGTGTGTGTGTGTGTGAGAGAGAGAGCTGGATGTTTTAAATTTGAAAACTAACTGTTTTTACACTTCCCTGGTTGCCTGACTTCCCTGGTGCAGTTTCCTGTTGGTATTTTAGTATTCTGAGGGTGGGCATCACAAAAGGTAAGGGAAAGCACAAAATCTCACTCAAATTAGCTTATTTTGCTATCTCTGAGTTCTGGCAAGTTCCATGGGAGGGGACAGTACATTTCTCATTTATTTATTCCCCACTGGATCTGATCTCAGAATAAAGCACCTGACTTTTCATATTTTCTCCCTTGGGAATATACTTTATGCCACTTCTTTTAGGCTCCATTGAAAATGTAGATAGTTTAAGAAGAAAAATATATATTCACTTCCCTTCTGAAGCTTACTCATTTAATGAGTATTGTTCAAGGCCAGCATTTCTGAACCTCTCTGGAAACAGCTGCATAGCTGCAATAGGTAGATTTTTTTTTCATAATCTGTCTTTCATTATAAAAGAAAATACCTAAACTATAACTAACAGTAATGCGAATAGCCAATATTTATTGAGAATATACCATTTTAAGACACTATTCAAGCATTATATAGTGACTTAAATCCTTTAAGCTCCCAACCAACCAGATAGGTATTATGCTTACTTCATAGAAGGGGAAACTGAGGCACAGCAAGATCGAGTAACTCCCAGTTTCCCTTGTTAGCAACATTTTACATTAGTATAATGCATTTGCACAGTTAATGGACCAGAATGGGTATATTAAGTTATTCAGAGTTCCTCAGTTTTCCCTAAAGTCCTGTTTCTGTACTGGGATCTCATCAAGGACACCACATTACATTTAGCTACTGTGGCTCCTTCGGCTGCGATAGTTTCATAGATTTCCCAGTTTTGGGGGCTTTGACAGCTTTGATTACTGCCCGGGTACTCCACAGTATGTCCCCCAATGGGAATTTGTCTGCTGTCTTTCTCTTGTTAGACAGAAGATGCAGAGGTGACTGCCCTCTCCTCTCACGTGGTCACCTGGCTGAGGCAGTGTTTGTCTCCATTGTGAAGCCTAGGTTTTTTCCTTCCTCGAAAAGGAAGGCATTTATTTCCAGTATGAACTTAAGCAGCAGGCAATTATGACTGAGCTGTTTTGTTTAATAGCTTTATTGAGATATAATAACATACCATATAATGCACCTATCCAAAGTGTGGGAATCGGTGGTTTTCCAAATATTTGAGTTGTGCAAGCACCACCATGATCTATTTTAAAACATTCTCATCGCTGCAAAAAGAAGCCCCAACCCTATTAATAGTTATTTCCCTTTCCTTCATTTCCTCCCCTCTCCCAGCCCATGGCTACTTTCTGTCTCTACAGATCTGCCTGTTCTGGACATTTTATATAAATTTAATTATACAATATGTGGCATTTTGTGACTGGCTTTTTTCATTCAGTATAATGTTTTAAAGGCTCACCCATTTTATAGTCTGTATTAGCATGCACTTCCTTGCTATTGCTGAACAGTGTTCTGTTGTATGGATGTACCACATTTGGCATACCCATCTGGTCTATTTTGGATCTTAAAAGTCCCCAGAGGCCCACATGTTAAAAGTTTAGTCCCCAGACCGACACTCTTGGGGGATCATGGAAACTTTAGGAGGCAGGGCCTAGGGAGAGTCTTGCGGTCATTGAGGGTGGCCCTTGAGGGGACTGCGGGATCCCAGCCCCATCCCCTTCCTTTGTCTCCTGGCCATGTGACAAACAGCTTTGCTCCTCTGGCATATGTACCTTGACATGCTATGCACCCTCGACATTGGCCCAAAAGCCATGAGGCCAGCTGCTCCTGGGCTGAAATCTCCACAACTGTGAGATGAAATAACCCTTTGCTTCTCCTAAGTTGATTATCACCAGTACTTTCTACACTCAGAGAAGGCTGGCAATATGTGGTCTATCAGCTGATGGACATCAGGGTTGTTGGTGTAGACATTGGTGTATGCATTTTATGTGGAGCTATGTTTTCATTTCTCCTGGAAAACACTGGGTGTGACTCCTGAGCTGTTTCAAAGTAAGAAAAACATGGCTGACTAGGCTGTGGGCTGTCACTGCCCAGATAAACCCAGACAATTACCCCATAAAGCTATAATGCAAGGCCCCACCTCGGCCTCCTGGCAGGTTCCCAAACTACAAGCATGCTGTCTAACGTGAGAAAACAAAAAGAAGGAGCAGAATTAAAAGAGAAAAGCCTGCCTAAGCACACCACCATATAAACCGAAGGTGAAGCGCACTGTCACATGCGCGGAGAAAATACTGATACCATATATTGCTAGTTTCTGTTACAAACTTATGATAGCAGAGCTCTGTCCTGCTGGGTGTTTTTCAAGACTCAGGAGGAGTAAGCTGTTTGTACACGGTGCTGTATTTGTTAATGGACTAGGTCGATTTCATAGCTTGGCTGCAAGCAACCGGAGAGTGCAGGCAGCTCTTGAAACATTCTGATTTCACTTCCTTTCTGTTCAGTCTGAGGCCCGGGATGGCTGGTTCCTGTGGGAGCTCCAGTTTTAACTTATTTAGCAACATCCATGCTGTTTTCCACCATGGCTATACCAACTTACATGACTTCCAACACTGGGTAAAGGTTCCCTTTTCTCTACACCCTTGCTAACACTTCTTGTCCCTTGTCTTTTTTATTAGAGCCACTCTGACATTCCCTATATGATGGAGTTTATGGCCATACCACCCTGAATATGCCCAGTCTCATCTATATATAATGGAATATCACTCAGCCATAAAAAAAGAAGGGAACCCTTCCACACTGGACAGCACGGATGAATCTGGAGGACATTATGCTAAATTGAAACAAGTCAGACCCAGAAAGAAAAATACTGTATGATCTCACTTATATGTGGAATCTTTAAAAAAAAAAAAAAAAGTGAAGCCGCAGTGGCAGAGCAGGATGGTGGTTGCCAGAGGCTGGGAGTGGGGGAAATGGGAACAAAGTTGGTCAGAGCGTACAGCGTTTTGGTTATGAAATACACAAGCTTCGAGCTTGTGCTGCACGGCACGGGTGGTGGATAATTAATTTGACTGTGGTCATGACTGCACAATGTATGCATGCATCAAATCATGGTGTCTACTTGGAAAATATTCCATCTTTCTTTGACAATTAAGTTTCTAAAGAGTAAGTTGTTTGCCTAGTCCCCCTTTTGAAATCCTTCTAAGGCTGCCATTATCGCTACTAGGACTAAGTATTATTTATAAAAAGAACAGGAACTAGAAGAAGGGGCAGTGCTGAAGAAAAATGTAAGTAATTATACACCTTTTAGCCTCAACATGTCTCCACTGGAAAATGGGGGGGAGGGACAGAAGGCAGCCATGGATCCAAAGTCAGGAGTACCCTTCCTTCTCACCGGCCACTCGTGATAGAAACTAGTTCAGGTAACCACAAGTCTGAAACGTCAATAAATATTTGATCCTCCCCTAACTTTTTTTTTTCCCTTAGGTTCTTTTATTGGTCCATTTTAGGTATACAATTCGTTTACATTTATCATTGGGTGCTTGTACCTGTACATGATGCATCTTGGTTCTTATTTTTTCCCCATTACCTGTGTGCCCTTCACCCCCTCCACCCTTCCCCATTTACATAGACTTTGTTTCCATTTTTTTCTTTTCTCATAATTTTTCCTTTCCCTTCTTTCCTTTCCCCTTCCCCTTCCTTCACCCCTATATCTTTGGACCTTTTCTCCTATTTCAAATTATCAATTATTCATTTTAATCATTTTAACCTTTGTTTACACTATCACTTTCTCACACTAGAGAAACTGTTCGGTATTTACACATGTGTGTCCTATTTATTTCACTTAAGAGTATGGCCTCGATATGCATCCATTTAGCTATAAATGACTCTAATTTTTCATTCTTTAGGGCTGAGTAGTACTCCATTTTATAAAAAAACCACATCTTCTTTATCCAGTCTCCAGTTGATGGGCACTTGGGCTGTTTCCAAGCTTTAGCTATTACAAACTGTGCCGCTATAAACATGGGTGCACATATATCGCTGTGGTACAATTTTTTTAATTCTTTTGGGAAGATCCTTCCCTAACTTTGGTGAAAAGAAATTAAACCCAAGGAATATGTACTAGATGACCTCTAGGTTGTTTCCTCAACATTAAGCACCTAGTCATGCTGCTATATAAGTGATTTCTCCTCTACCCATTATTCCTTTGCAATAGGATCACCCAGATTAAGCAGGGCATTTTTAGTCTTTTAGCAGAGAACAACAAAAGTGCGAATAAATCTGTTTTTTAATGAATAATGAAACATCAGGAAATGGTGGTCAACATACACTAATCATATCTTGTCTTTCTCTCGTTTCTTTTTCCCTCTGAAGGTTCTGTTACAGAGACTCACCCGCAACTGGAGGAAAGTAACTGGCCTGGCTGCTAACCAACTCACACTCACACATGTGTCTACTTCTAGAATTTTGCTGGCTCCTGACAGAAAAGGTGTTGATCAAGCGACCTGTTTGGATGGAGGTCGCAGTGTGGTCACTGTACGTAAGATCGGCATTATGTTAGGCTGTTATACCCAAAAAAGTCACAGGAATTTGTTTCTTTAAAGAAGGCAACCATAAGGCTGGGGTTGTAGCTCAGTAGTAGAGCTCTTGCCTTGCAAGGCCCTGGGTTTGATTATCAGCACTGGAAAAAATAACATAAAATGGAGCCACTGATCTGAATGCACACTTCACCAGAGAAGATATAGATAGCAAATAAGCATATGAAAAGACTCTCTTCATTATATATCATCAAACAATGAGGTACTGCTACACACATACTAGAGAAGCCCAAATCCAGAACCTAGTGAAAAATAAATAAATCACATGGTAGCCTCGAAGAGTGTGTGGCTTGAAAAAAAGAATCGCTGCCTGCTATTCTGACAGCAGATGGAGAACAGCCTGAGGAAAAACTTACCTTTTCCTGGGGACAATTACGAGCAGACTAGATCTTCCTCTGCCTGGAGTGCTGTAGATCCGGCTGATTGCAGGGAATGTCTCAGCTGGGCTCCGATACAGATCGCTTCAGCCCTAAGGGAAGCAGCCAGGGCTGGGGCTCAGAGGCCTCACCGTGATCATCTCTGCTCTCAAGGGCCCTGGAGACCGACCCCTGCATGTCATCAATAAACAGCATTTTCATGCGCTCCATGATGTGAAAAAGGCCGAGAAGCTCATACAGTATTTAGGTGAAGTTAGGTAGGTATTGATTATTCAGGCAGGATTAAGGACACAACAAATTCTCTACCATTCCTTATCGTGAGGGTAAACCATAATAGAATCACTGCACTTCATCCATTTTTATTTAGGATTTGATTTAGAATTCGATCTAGTTTTTAGATGAAAACACAGGTGTCTTAAATGTCTTTAGGGAGTGGGAATTGAAGAGTTTTAGCCCAACATTAGAAGATTCAGCATCAAGTAACTCTGGCTACTAATTTAATGTGTTTCTAGGGGTCTGGATTCTCCTAATGGGATTCAACCCTTTATTCCTCTCTGCCCGACTTCCTGTTCTGGTGTTTTGCCTGATATGCTAGCCCCACTAGTACTTGGGCCCTGTCATGTTTTTGGGAGTCTTTCCTCCAAAGGAATGAACTTCCCTGCTCCTGAAATGAAGCCCAGGGCAATCCAGGAAGAAAAAAATGAAAAAAGCAAGAAAGCATGTGGAGAGATCCGGAGATAAGAATGAGTATGACAAAGCAGGGAGACTGCAAGGAGCTCAGCGTGACTGAAATGAAACGGACAAATCTGAGAAACCCAGAAAGGTAAGCAGGAAACGCCTTGCAAAAGACCTTATGTGTCATTGTGAAGTGTATAACCTGCCCTTATCCAGCTGAGAAAACAGATGCATTGATTCTGTATGTAGCATATGTAAGTGCAATACATATGCTAGACTGTACTTTGAAAATAAAAAAATGCATGCTAGTATAGGACACTTGGTAAATATGCAGACATTTACTTCATTACTATTATATTATTATTATTATTATTATTATTATTATTATTATTATTATTATTGGGCTGGGGATTGAGCCCAGGGCCTCATGCATGTTAAATATGTGCTCCACTACTGAGCACCCCCCACCTCAGCCCTAGTATGAAGAAATCTTAAGAGAAAGAGATAGCATCACCATGTCATTACCCAGATAGCTTCTTTCACATTATTTGAATGTATTCTTCCCCGAATTTTCCTCCTTGCAGTGCTGGGGCTGGAACCCAGGGCCTTGCACACAGTAGGCAAGTGCTCTACCACTCAGCTACACCCAGGGTGTGGTGATTACAGGTGTGCACCACCACACCCAGCTGTATTCAGGATTTTTTTATTGTTGTTTTGAGTTGGGTTTTTTTGTTTGTTTGTTTTTGAGACAGAGTCTCACCATGTAGTTCAGGCCGGCCTTGAGTTCACTACGTAGCCCAGGCTGGCCTCAAACTCATAGTGATCCTCCTGCCTCAGCCTCCCATGTACTGGGATTGCAGGCATGCGCCACCACACCCAGCTGGTTTCTATTTATATCAGAGTCACTCCTTACACTTTCCTCAATATTTAGAATTAAGTTGTCTTTATCTTTGCCAATTTGACAAATAATGTGGCTTTGAACTACAATATGATGTTTTTGCTATATGTAGACATTGTAAAGAGATTAATTCAACTAATTAGTGTATATCGCCTCACCTACTTATTGGTTTTTGAGGAGAGAACATTTAATATCTACTCTTCTTGCAATTTTGAGGTATATGAGTATGTTACCTTATTGGCTATGGCCTCCACACTGTGAAATGGATCACCAAAACTTCTTCTTGTCTGACTGAAATCCTTTGACCAACATCTGCCCTTTAAGCTTCCCCACAGCCCCTGGTGACCACTATTCTACATTTTATGTCTATGAGTGATAGTTTTAGGTTACACATATAAGTAAAACCATGCAGTGTTTGTTTTTCTCTGCCTGGCTTATTTCACTTGGTGGAATATCTTCTACATTCACAACTGACACAATCCCATCCTTTTTAAGGACATATAATATTCTACTGTATAAAAGTGCCACATTTTCTTTCCATTGATAGACAACTATGTTGCTACCTTGTGTGGCTATTGTGAAGAGTGCTAGTGTCTCTTCACTCTACTGAATTTCAATCCCTTCAGTGATACACCAAGCAGTGGGGTTGCTGAATCATATGATAGTTCTAGTTTTAGTGTGTTCTTTTGTACCGGGGATCGAACTCAGGACCTTACACTTACTTATGAGGCAGGCGGCGGAAACACTGAGCTAAATCCCTGGCCTCCCTAGTTTTAGTTTTTTAAGGAATCTCCATGCTGTTTTCCATAAAAGCTGTACATTCTCACCAACAGTGAAAACGTTCTGTTTCTCCACATCCTTGCTAACATTTATCTTTTTATATAACCATTCTGACAGGATTGAGTGCTATCTCATTGTGGTTTTAATTTGAGTTTTCCTTGTGGTTTGTGATGCTGGGCACGCCTGATGGCCATTTGGATATCTTCTTTTGAGAAATATCTATTGGGGTCCTTTGCCCATTTTTTCATTGGGTTGTTTCTCTGCTACAGAGTTGAGGTGCTTACATATTTCAGATGTTAATGCCTTCTCCAATGTGGTTTGTAGGCCTTACATTTCATTTTGTAATCCATATTGAGCTGACTTGTGTGATAGAGTGAGAGAAAAGTCCAACGTCATCCTTCTGCATGTGGACATCTGGTTTCCCCAGCTCCATGTACTGAAGAGACTGCTTTTCCTATTGGGTTTTCTGGGCCCCCGTGTTGAAAATCTACTGACCATGAATAGATGGGCTTATTCCTGGCCTCTCTCTACTGTTTCATTAGTATATGTGCCTGGTTTTTTGTCAGTATCATGCTGTTTTGGTAACATAGCTTAGTCATCATTTTTTGAATTAATTAGGTAGTGTAATGCCTCCAATTGTGTACTTTTTGTTGCATATGCTTTGCATATTTGGAGTCATTTGTGGTTCTGTGGGAATTCCATAGGACTGTTTTTCCTGTATCTGTGGAAAATGACACTGGAATTTTGACATGGATTACATTGAATCTGTAAATCATTTTGAGTAGCCTGGATATTTTAACAATATTGATTATGGGATAACTAGTTATTTCTGTCATCTTTCAATTGCTTTCATAAATGTTTTAGAGTTTTCAATGTGCGGGTCTTTCTTCTCCATTAAATTTACTCCTATTTAAAATATTTTTCTGATGTTCTTATAGATGGGGTTATTTTCTTAATTTCTTTTTTGGATATTTCATTGTTAGTGTATACAAACGTTACTGATTTGTGTATGTTGATTTTGTATCCTATAACTATATTGAATCTATCTGTTCTAATAGGTTTTTTGGTGGAGTCTTTAGGGTTTTCCATATATAGGGTCACAATATCAGCAGAGATAATTTTACTTCCTTTCCTGTTTGAATGCCTTTGTTTCTTCTTCGTCCTCCCCTCCTCCTCTTTTTTCTTCCTTCCTTCCTTCCTTTCCTCCTCCTCCCTTCCTTTCTTCCTCCCCCTCCTTCCCTTCCCCCTCTTCTTGTTCTCCTCGCCCCACCCCCTCTCTCCCTTTCTCCCTTTCTCTAAAATTGCCCTGGCAAAATAAGAACCAAGATACATCATGTAAAGGCACAAGATCCCAATGATGAATGTAACTGTATTGTATACCTAAAATATACCAATAAGTTGATAAAAGAAAAAAGAAAAGGAAAAAGAGTGAAGCACCATTATGAGTAAACTTAAAATAAAATAAAATAAAATAAAATAAAATAAAATAAAATAAAACTGCCCTGGCTAGAACTTCCATGTGCTTCCTTGAAGAGAAGTGGCAAGAGTGAGTCTCTTGTCTTGTTCCTAATCTTAGAAGAAGGCTTGCAACTTGCTCCCACTGACATAATGCTAGGACTGAGCTTGTCCTTCACGGCCTTTACTATCAGGTACATTCTATCTAGAGCTAATTGGCTGAGAGATTTTTTTAAAATCATGAAACAATGTTGAATTTTGTCAACTGCGTTTCCCTCACATATTCAGATGATCACTCAGCTTTTGTCCTTCCTTCTGTTAATACGGTGTATCACGTTTATCAATGTATGTATTGAAATATCTTTGCAGTCCAGGGACAAATCCCACTTGATCATGGTGAATGATCCTTTTAATATGCTTTTGAATTTTATTTGCTAGTATTTTGTGGTGCTGGGGATTGAAGCCAGCACCACTGAACGGATCTACATCCCTACCCCTCTTTAAGTTTTTAGATTTTGAGACAGAGTCTCAATAAATCGCTAAGTTGCCCAGGATGGACTTGACCTTGTGATCCTTCTGCCTTGGCCTCCCAGGGTGCTGGGATTACAGGTGTGTGCCACCACACCCAGCTTTTTGAGGCTTTTCTATGCATATTCACCAGGAACATAGTCTGTAATTTTCTTTACTTGTAGGACTCTTGTCTATCTTGGTATCAAGATGATACCTGCCTCATAAATTGAGTTTGAAAGTATTCCTTTCTTTTCATATTTTTTGGAAGAGTTTGAGCAGGTGGTATTAGCTCTAAAATGTTTGGTACAACTCAGCTGTGAAGCTATCTGGTCTTGCCTTTTCTTTAATGCGATGGTATCTTCTCCTTTTTTATTTTGTCAGTACTGAAGATTGAACATAGGGCCTTGCACATGTGGTTATCTTTTAAAAGTTTAGGATATTTGATAACTATGAGGTGAACATCACTTTAAGTGGCCATTTGTCTTTTTTCCTTAAACATCTTCCTTCCTGGCATGATTTTCCTATTCATGCTTTAGTGATCATTTTATGAATGGGAATAGTTGGGTATGTCTAAGTAGAAGATTTTTTTAAAATCACTCTATGCAAACCAATTTAAGAATGTCTCGGAGTTATGACACTTCCTCATTTTTGTTTATGCTCTCCTCACATATATCAAAGTTAAACTAAAAATGGGCAGATAGCCTAGAAGATAATGCTGTCACCAATCTAAACAGAAATGTCAACTCTGTCGCTTCACAGTCAGTCTTTCCCTTGGAGTTATACACTCTAGCACCACCAATAAACTCTGGGAAGGAGCTGTACAGGAAAATATTCCTTTCTTCCTTGATCACATAATTTAATGAAAACTTAGTTAAGTTTTAATGGATTCTGGGATGATGTAGGGATTCCTTCCCTTTGATCCAAACATCATCAAATGGGCTGCTCTTTGCCTGTGCTATGTCATTGTTAGTGAGGAGAGAGAGACTCTACCTGTCTGCTGGCTATGGTTTTGCACACAAAAAGTGAACATTTACAAAGCAAACTATTAATCAGTCAAATTGCTTACTTTCCAGTTAGTTAAGGAATCATAATACAGTACCCTTAGATACATGAGCCATATTTTATTGTCCAAATACACTAAAACTTGCAAATCCCACGAGATAAGTCAAACTGCACCCGAGGCAGATTGTGTTTTACAGTCACTCTGCACTTTTATGACTGTAGAGAGTCAACCCTGGTTTCCCTGTGTCATCATGGTAACTTGGGTTTGTCCTCATCTCTGTCAAAAACACATTTTTTCCCTGCTGAGGACATTAATGAAAACATAGCAAGAAAAGCCTAGGAAATAAAGCCCTTCACATGGCATCTGGTATACAATAGGTATTCAATGTGAGTCTGATCCTAGACTGGATGCCATGCTGGAGGAAACATTTCAGTTGACAAAATCAGAATATAGATCGTGAATTAGGTAAAAGTATTATATCAATGCTACATTTATTAAGGGTGAAAAAAGAATGATTGATATGTAAGGTAATGTTGTTATCTTTATGGGATATATTTCAAAGTATTTAAGGAAAAAAGGCCATATACACAGATACATAGAACCTAGTTTCATATGGTTCAGAAAAAAGCACTTTTAGTTTATATACACATTTTCTCTCTCTTCTCTCTGTCTTATTCTCTCTGTCTCTGACTGTCTCTTGTGCATGTATGTAAAAGCAAATACTGATGAAAATTGGGCAAAATGTTAAGAGTAGGAGAATCTGAGTAGACACTGTATGAGTGTCCCATGGAATATTCTTCTTGCATTCTTTCTGTAGATTTGAAGTTATTTATTAAAAGTTCTTTATAAATTGCCTTGCTCTCACATTATCTTAGAAAGCTGATAGATGATGTGTCCCAGCAGAAGAGTGGAATGAAGTATTCTCCAGGAGACCAGAATCTGGGCACCAAGGGAAGCCATGCTGGAGGAAGGCGGGCACCACGGTGCCAGCAAGGTGGGCACAGAGCAGGCAACCAGCAGGAGCCCGAGTCTTGCCTGGAAGAAGAGGCGGAGGGGCTTCCCAAGCAATGCCTCCCACCCCCCCAGAATAACACCTAGAGATTACCTGATGTGTCTGTGTTGAAAGTTTATAGGTTTCGGGGGGAGAATTTGGGAAGAACTGGTGATAGTAAAAACAAGTTTAAAAAGGAAGTAACTTAACCCTATAGGAAAATAAACTTGTATAAAAGAAGGGGAGTGACATATTCATAATGTACCAGTGAGCTCACTGTGAACATTACGTGGTCATAACAATGTACACAAAGATCATACATTTCTCAAGAATGATATTGAGAGAATGAAAGGAATGAAGGGAGGTAAAGAAGGGGATAGGAGGAGGTGAGAGCACTAAATTCACTCTACAGTGTTGAGTTGGGCTATGCCTAAGTTGACTACAGTAATAAAGGCAGCACAGACACAGCATAGAATATGGAGGGGAACCGTGGAAAGCACAGGAGAGGAAACAGGAAGATACAATGCAGGCGTGAACCAGAGGCAGAGAGGGGGATGCTGTTGGAGGAAGGAAGCTGCAGTTTTTCTCAGGTTATTTTGCTGCTTGTTTGTTTGTAATACTTTTTGACAGATATATATGTGTGTGTGTGTGTGTGTGTGTGTTTGTGTGGTTGTGTGTTATTTGGAAAAAGATAAACAGAGCAGGCAAAGTAATACACATCTGTAATCTCAGCTATTTGGGAGGCTGAGGCAGAAGGACTGTGCGATTTAGGCCAGCCTAGGCAATTAGCAAGACTTCATCTCTAAATAAATAAATAAATAGCACTGCAAAATTCTGCTTCTTAAGATTATTAGTAATATATTTATTTTATATTTCCTTTATTTGGGGGGGGTGCCAGTGAGCTATATCTTCGCCCTATATCTATCCCCCACACTTTGATGCTACCAAGAAATAAGGTTTCAGTGTCTTCCATAAACTCACAGAATACTTTGTTTGTTAAGTCACTATCATTTAGTTATATTTTCTTCCAGTTTACTGAGCACCTAATTAATCTGTTTTCATTCTCTTTTTATCACTTGGAATAATTCAGCTGTGTGGGTTTTGATTTCCTCCCCTTCAATGACCCATGGCTCAGCTTTGAGGGAGTTAGGAGTTTTTGGAGGCATTTTGTTGCCTTGACTTCTCACATTTTGTTTGTTTGTTTTATTTTGTTTGTTGTTGTTGTTGTTCTATTTTGTGCTAAACTTTGCAGGGTGCTTATAGTGAAAAGACTTTTTTGTTAGTATGGAGTCCCCTTTAGTTAGTGTCTCCTTTTCAGTGATGCACTCTGGATATGAGTAACTATAAGCCTTTGCCTCTGTCCCAAGATCCAACTACCTCCATTAATTTAGGAGGGGAGGCTGCAGTATAATTGGCCCAGCAACCAGTTCTCTAGGAATGGGTCTCAGTATTGTTAATGACACAAAGGCAATTCAGATATTGGCATACAGAGAAAATCAATTAATAATAACAAGTATGCCACCCTGGCAATAGCAACAAAATCAGCAACAATGATGCCATCAAAGACAAACTGGATACCAACTATGTACCACCTTTAACCATAGAAAAGAGATCAATAATAGTATAAACACTAAGACAAACCAAATATTGACACATAGTAAATATCTACTAAATCTAACAACTACACCTCTACTAACAATAGAAAAGAATTCAACAGTAATAGCATGAAGTATCTAAAGATTAATAAAGCTTACTGGTATACTAGTAAAGATAGAGAGAGTGGAGAACAAGAGAATGAAAAAAGTAAAATTTGAAAAATTAAGCAATGGAAGATGAGAAGAAGTAGATAAAGTGTTCTATTAAGGAGTAAAATGAAATTAATAGAATTACATAAAAGTAACAGAGAAGAACAAACAAGAAAAAACAAAGAGCAAAATAAAGAAAAAAGGAAAAGTTAAAAGGAAAAACAAACCTAAACTCCCAAAACCCAATGAAGGAAAAAATGAGTCAAAAGAATGCCTCTGTATTTTGTTTGTTTTGGTGTTTTTTGGTACCGGGGAATGAACTCGGGTCCTTGTGCTTGTGCAGCAAGCAGCGAAACCACTGAGTTAAATCCCTGGCCCTGCCTCTGTATTTTGAATGAGTGGTTTCTTTCTAGAATCTGCAGTCTCAGAATCCAGCAAGTCACAGTTTTCTCCACCTGGTTTTATGGCCTGTGGTTTTGTGAGGTGCCCTCCCTGCTCTTGAGGCCCCTCCGTCCATATACCTCAGGCTGTGGCAACCACCCAAGCCAAAGTGTGCCCTTGATCATGTCCATAGATGGAGAAAGCAGTCACATTATTGATCTCTGTGTTGTATGTAGGCAGCAGGGAGGAGGTTCAAGCAGACCATTGGACTTAATGCCAGGACTTTCAGACCCAGCCACCTCTGAAGACCACACTCATCAGGGCTGGCTTCTTACTACAAAGAGCAGGGCCCCATATGCTGCCTGATCTAAGGTTAAATTTCCTGGGGGGGGGGGGTCTATATACACCCTCTCCCTGTTTGTCTCTTGTGGCTTCTCTCACCCAGTCACTGTGGCAGGGTAGCACTGGAAACCCTGAAGTGGAGTTGTTCAGTAGTTGTTCTGTGGCTTAGTCTTAAACAATTCAGCCCCTTCCCAAAATGGCTCCTGATAATACCCTCTCAAATATGGTAGGTGCTGCACTGGGTTTCTTCTCCAGCTCTAGCCTGCCATGTGGAAGGAGTCACTTTTGGAGTGAAATCCTACACTGTTTTTGCAATTTACAATAGCCATGGGCTTTTCTTGGGGCTAGTGCTGCTGGCCCAGTCTGTTGTTTCTCCCTAGAGCTGCCAACCCTCTGGGCTTACCTTACCTCTCTACATGAACAGGTTGGTCGGTCATCGGTTGGTCAGTACCTCTCTACTTTTTGTCACTCTAAAAATAAAACTTTGGGGCCAGGGATTTGGCTCAGTGGCCCTACGCCTGCCTCACAAGTGCAAGGTCCTGAGTTCAATCCCTGGTATCAAAAAAAAAAAAGCTTTGTCCAACAAAGCAAATTTCAATTGCTTTAGTTAGTTGTATCAGTGACCAGTATTTCTGGAATTTTATTAGGATCCTGAAAGTACCTGTGGAAATCAGTAAGACCAAAAAAATGCATCTAAGCAGCTTCCCAAATACAATAATGACAAATCACTTGTTTGATTCTGTAACTTTTAAGGAAAGTTTATATCTGTAACTTGTATTTTCGGCTTGACCAGTAGAGCCACATTTTAGACAATTAGACTATTTGGAGGCAAGCATTATCTGAGAGAAACACTTTTGACAGGGTGAGTATATAAAACTTGAAATGTGAGGAGCAAGAAGTGAGGAAAGAAGAAATTTTCTTTTTCTATTCATGTGTTTACACCAAGACCTGCGGCAAAGGCCTTGGGGGCAAACCCAGCAATGCTCAATTTGCTGCTGTGATATAGGTAAAGCAAAGAGACTGCCATTTAGAAAGTGTGACCATTCAGGTTAAAACTTAAATTTCTTATGTACTAGGTGCTATGCTTGTATGTGACTCACATAGCTCCTGTGTTGCAAATTTAATCCCCAATGATCAGGTCATGAAGGCTCTGTCTCATGAATGAATTAATGCTATTATCATGGGAATGGGTTAGTTATCATGAGGGCTTGGTGGGAAAGCAGTTTGGCTTTTTCACTCTGTCTGGCATTTGCTCTGTTCTTCTAACCTGTCCTCCCTTCCCAGGCTCTGGAACTGTAAGAAATAAATCTCTACAATACCAGCATCAGGTATTCTGTTATAGTAGCACCACACAGACTACACATTATGCTGATTTTTAAAAACTGTATGTGTCTGTGTTTGGGTTTTGAGAAGGAGAGGAAAAGGAAGGATCTGGAATTTGGATAATTCCGGTATTTTCTTTTTCTTTTTTTTGGTACCTGGGATCGAACTCGGGTCCTTGCACTTGCGCAGCAGGTGGCAAAAACACTGAGCTAAACCCCCAGCCATAATTTGGGTATTTTCAAAGCTAAAGAAGTCATTTATGCTCATGACAGGCTTTGCAAAATGCTCATGCTGAAGAATCTCACTATGACCATAGTGGGGTGGGGAGGTTGCTCCAAAATAAGAAGGGACAGCACAAAGAAAGGCGTTCTCATCAAGAGAAAGTTGTTAACTATGGCCTTGGATCCAGGACAGGATATATGGGAGAAAACATAGAAAGGTGTTTGTTTGATTTTAACAAATTAGCTACTGGACCAACCACATAATGTGCCACAGCTGGAGAATTAACTTCACCTGCAGGACAGTTGCTCCTGATCTGCACAGAGGAATTTGTATCTGTCAGATGGGCTTCACGTGGAAGTTTCCATGGGGACTTGGGGACACCAAGGAGAGGCATGTGGGTGGCACACACTCTCTCCCTCTGGCTGGTGAAAATTTCAAGGCTAAGCAGAAATATGCTGAATTTTCTTTGGCCAAATCAACAACAACAACAAAAAGTGTAAGGACACCAGTGATTTCTTAATCTAGTTTTGCAAGTACAAATAATGACTATTATAAAAAGGACTATTCCAATTTAGATTTCTTCATAGTTCCAATAAGGCAAAGATCAAAATATAATGTTAAAGTTTGATCCCCGGTACCAAAAAAAAAAATATATATATATATATATAGGCTGGGGATTTAGCTCAGTGGTTTCACCGCCTGCTGCGCAAGTGCAAGGACCTGAGTTCAATCCCCAGTACCAAAAAAAAAAAATATGTATATATATGTATATATATATATACACACACACACACACACAAATGTAGGGGCACTTTCATTGCTTTTTAGTTTATGGCATTTCAAACTATAATTCTTGCAAATGGAAAGTCAAAATGCAGCACTCCATAAAGCTAGGGAGATTTTTACTCTCTTGTGTCCATCTGAAACGAAGTGAAGCACATGCTTTTTTGAAGGCTGGTGATGTTGATTTATTGGTTGGAAATGCTTGGTGATAATGCCAAATATCTCATCAAAACAGAAATGTTTAAGTCCATCATCTGGATGTTTCCAAACCTCTATGTAGATATTCAGTGTAATGTAGACAAAACAACCAAATATATAACCCAAAGCACACAGATACTTCATGAAACCTTGCAGGCTGCGTCTGAATACTGGGGACCATCTGGCTGGATGCTTTGGGCACCTATTTTCGGGTTGTGCAAAGTGTATGGCTTTGTCCTAACACCCCAGCATGAGTATATTAACTATGCACTGCAAACTTTTACTAATAAAAATTAAACTGAATCAATCTCTCTGAAGCTAGCTGGTTTTGAAGCTTGCTGATTTGAGCTATGACTGGACTCTTCCTTTTCCTCATCATGTACACACATTTGAAAGTTCGGTTTAACACATCAAGAAAACAAAAAAGATTTGTACCCTGGGGTTTCCAGACCAGACCAGGAATGTGTCAGCTTTATTTTAGTGGTCAGGTATGTCTCTGGTAGACACGTGGTAACTGCATTTTTTTTTTTGGTACCAGGGATCGAACTCAGGACCTTGCGCTTGTGAGGCAGGCAGCAGAACCACTGAGCTAAATCCCTGGCCATGCCATCTTAAAAATATAATAGAAAGGAGCCAACCAGTGTGATCTAGTGGTCATTTGAAAAAAATATGGGGACAAGACAAGAGTGGGTAGCCAGAACCAGAAGGAGTATCCACCACAAACTGGCCATCCCCAGGACAGACTTGAGCTCCCCTATTATACCAAATTTGGAACTTAGGAGAGAGGTCAGAATTTAACCCAATGAGTGAAAGAAGAAAGAAAGAAGGAAGGAGGGGAAGGGAGAGAGACAGGAAAGAAGGAAGGAAGGTAGGAAAGAAGAAAAATAGAGAAAGGCTCCCCTTTCCAATAACATTAATAACATCTTAACATTAGTATTCTAAATGTTGACACACAAACAAAAAATCTGGCTCTCATAGTTCTAGCACATCAGTAAATCAAGACCAAACCCAAACCATCCTGTCTGGTCAAGAAGTAACTGAGACTGAAACAAACAAAAATACTTCCTGATTTTCTGAGTTGCTGAGGTCTTAAAGGAAACAGAGACTTCTTCCTGGCACATGACTACTAACTGTTTTCATGCGTGACCCTGTGGGAATCGGACACATTCTTCTGTGACCCCACGGGATTCTCTTTCAGGAACTAACAGATGCTTAGGGGCCCCCAGAGTGGCACTGTAATTAGAAAGAGCAGGAAAGGATATCTCGGGGAATTCAGCTCCACCTGTAGGTTTTATCCACAGAGAAACTAAGCTACAGAAGCGTCACCCAGCCCAGGTCCACGGCCGTGACCGGCAGACCAGGCCTGTGGTCAGCAGAGCTGTGGTCCCACTGGAGGAGGACTGAGTGCCCAGGCAGCTCCTCCTGTGCTGCCCCTGCCTTTGAGGCCTGACTTTCCCTCAGATATGCTTTTCTCTTGCCCCTCATTTTTATCTTTTCCTCCTAAATGAATCCTGTGATTGCTAACCTTAAAATGCGTGACTCTTGGGCGAGAGAGCATTTTTACACAACAAAATAGATGCATTTTAGGATGCACGGAGACAGACTAGTGTGATAGGAAGAACATTACATTTGCATTTAGGAAACTCAGTCTATAATTCTGAGTGTGTCTTTCATTTTCTATAACTTTGGCCAAGTCTCTTTGCTCCTCTGGTATCACTTTCTTGAGCTATAAAATAAGAGTTCGTCTGGCTGATCCTCCGTGTCTCTTCTACTTTCACAGTTGTAGGATTCTTTTGCTTTTTAATAAATTTAATACAAAACCATACATGAAACCCCATATTTTTCTTTTCTCTAAGCCATATGCCAGCCCACCCCATGTTTTTTAATCTTCATAATTTCTTACCCACTAGAGCTAACTGACATTCTTCATTCTGTGCCTCAGCCTCAGCTTCCCTTTCCCCCCCTTCAAAATGGGAATTGTCTCAACGGAGTTCTCTTTATGCATTGCTTAGCCCAGCACCATTAAGACTTATTGGCTTAATAAGTACTTTCCAATGTGATGATGACCACAGTTATAAAATAGAGTGCAAGTGAAGACATTCTAGTGCCTGACATTTAAAAATCTTTGCAGAAACCTCTTCATTTTTCTGTTTTACTTTTCTTTCAGACCAAGACTAAAACATTGGTTTTGGCAGGAGAAAATTAATTATATCTCTCTAGGATCAATCTCTAGCCAAAGTGTTAGTTAATTAAGTTGAGGGAAATCCTAGGGGAGGCATCTTTCTTTCCTGGTTTCTAATAGTCAGGCTTTACTTAATCCATTCAAAAAAATATTGAAATTCAAGTGGATGAAGAAATAGTGAAAATAAGGCTAAAATTTTAGCCCTTGGGGAAACTAAAAATGCTGAGATGAAAGGTGATAACTTGTTTATAAATAAAAACTTGGTTTATGGTCTCTGGGATTTGCTGTAACATGTTCACCAGAAAAGGAATTCCACAGTATTCAAAAAAGAGCAGTGTGTCTTGGGTCTGAAATGAAAGTTGAGTAGCCAAAGGTAACTGCCCAATAGCAAATATGAGTCACCACTCCAAACGATAAGCAAAGGACAAAAATAAAATGACAGAGTAGAGGAAAAAGTAGCATTACTGAAAACTTTACTGGATTACTCAAGAGTTTAACTCAACACTCCTTATTACAAAATTGGATTTGCCCTTTTAAGAAATTCTAGTTATCTATTGCCATTATAGTGTGACCATGTGGCTCCATTGGTTTATTGGGCTTTCCATTTTGTTTCTTGCCTGATTATAGGCTGCGTGAAAGAGCTGGTTTGACTATGCTGTTCTTCCTCAGGAAACAAATTCGCATGTTGAACTTTCTCTTGCTATACAGTACTGAATACTGACACTGCAAACATTTTGGGGGCTTTGAGTATGCTGCAGGGAAAGTTCTTGCTTTATTTGGCACAGCACTTCAAGGAGGAGCAAGGAAAGGAAAGATGAGGGTGGAGAGATCCCTTAGGCCAAGTGCAATTAAAAACAATTAGCATATGAATATGATCTGATCTTTCCTGAGAACAGAAAGTGCATTCATTAGGTGAAGACCACACTCTGACATTCAGGTGTCTTCTGGAGAACAATAGATGAGCTCAGGGAGCTGCACCTGTTGGTGGTGCTGGCAGCAAACTGACCCCAGGGCTTGAACTCTGGTCATTTAGAAGGATATATGTGCCATTCATTGAAATGCCTTACAGGGAAGGATTTATTTTCAAGAGTTCACTTCTATAATCCACTTCATATTACGTTGGCCAAGTCAGCCTTTAAAATAAGAGCTAATAATTCCATGTTCCTCAGACTCTGCATTTTCCTGCTATCTTTCCGAGCGATACTTGACCTTCTCACTACACTAGCTCCTCCAATAAAATGCAGAAGTGTGTGTGAGTGGGTGCCTGGGATGGAACCAAGGCCTCAAGCATGCTAAGCAAGAGCTCCACCACTGGGGTCAGATCCCAGACCCAACACAGAAGAAATTCTAGCAGACAAAGCTCAAATAAGTGTTTCATCTGATACAAAAGCAGCAGATTTGACAAAACTTCCCATGACGAAGAGATTATAACTTTACTTACCAGAAATTTAAGAAATATGTTTCAACTCATTCTTTTGAAATCTCCCAAAGAGAATTTTTCAGAGTCGGCCACCTGAGGAGACAATTTTGAGCCAGGCAAGTCATTAAATGGAGACTATAAACCACTCAAAAGTAGGGACTTTGTCATTTGAACTCTCTGACCCCAGGGCCAAGCACTGAGATATTCAAGTGTTGTTTCCTCTAAGGCGACACTGTCACAGAGAGGGCTGCTGTCTCGGGGGTTCTGAAGTGGGGTGATTAGGAGGCTGGGTCATCTGTACCCACCAGGCCTGGGGAGCGGGAAAGAAGGAAGAAAACAGAGCTAGATGTCTGGGGCCGGACTGCGCCTCAAAGGCCTCCCTCTGGCCCTGCCCCTGCAGTGGCTTTCTCATAGGCCTGCTCCAGCCGCTAGATTCTCCCCATCCAGCAGTGACCATTTGTGGTGCTGCCTCCTCCGACAGGGTAGATATTTCCTGAGAGATGAACATATATCAGTAAACTGTTTTCTTCCCATACTGCATAGAATTTCTGCAATCTGATTCTATTTTTTAGCATACTAGTTTCCTGAGGCCAAATTTAAATAATGTGTAGGCGTGACAGTGACACGAGTGAGGGGTAGAGTGACACAGAAATGGAAAGAAGGAAGGAGAGGGTGGAGGAACCAGTAGGCGACCTTGTGCAAAGGGCGGACACTGACCCAGGAGGTTGAGAATCTCTAGGCTGGGCACAGTGGGCGCTTCAGTGCCAGGCAGCCAAGCGAGGGCAAGTGGGCTCTTGAAAGAAACTTCAGCTTCACAATTTTGTTCAGTTCTGGTCCTTGGCCACCTAGAGAGTAGAAAGGATGACAGGGCTTTGGGTTTGGTGACAGGTCAGCCCTGGGGGAGGAAGGGCATGCAGGACTGGAAGAGGGTTTTGGTCTACTCTGTTGGGGCGGGGGCGGGGGGGGGTCAGGAATCGGACTGCAGAGCAGACTTCTGGTGTGAACAGCAGAGTGATTCTGATGGGCAGATGAGTAAGAAAGGTGAGCAGAGCCATGGATCAGAGGGGAGTCGGTATGTGGAGGTGCAATGGTGGGCAGGCCACAGCTGAGAAAACTCTCTCCCCCTCTCCCTCCCACCTTCCCTCCCACCTTCCCTCCCTCTGGCATTGGGCACACTTTGTCTTTCTCTCTTTCATCATTTTGTATTTGTCTCTTGTCCCTGATTCCTCTTGTGTTTTTATTTTCTTAATGGTATCAAAACAGATAGCATAAATGTATTCTCTTAACCATTTCTAGTAGTGTTAAGTCTATCTATACTGTTATGTAGCCAACTCCAAAATTCTTCTCTAAAAACTGAAATTCTGTCCCCATTAAATGCTAACTCCCCATTTCTCCTGTTCCTTGTCCCTGGCAGGCATCATTCTACTACTTTCTGTGACTATGAATTTGGTGAGTGTAGAAACCTCAGCGAAGTGCACTCATGGGGTATTTGTCCTTTTCTGACTGGTCAGTGACTTTTGACGCCAGGTTCTCCGGGCTCACCCATGGTGTAGCATCTTAAGAATCAAATTCCTTTTCAAGGCTTGTGTTTAACAAGAAGGGTCTGAGCCTGGGATGGCAAAAGACTTCTAGAGATGGATGATGGTGATAATTGTACGGTAATGTGAATGTGCTCACTGCTGTTGAATTGTACACTTAAAAATTGTTAAAAGGGTAAATTTTATGGCATGCCACAATTTTTAAAAATGGCTTCATGAGGTCCTTGGGAGAGGTGCAGCTTGGTGAGCACAGTTTTAAATGAATTTGACAGATGAATGTAACAGGGTTTGAGGGAGATAAATACGGACCAGAGAACTCCCTGGCCTGTGGCTGGGTAGCCACTGTGGCACCTGGCTCCTCCAGCCCCATGGCAGTTCCTCTGAAACTAGAAGAGCTCTTGTCAACATTGTTGGTATGAAGATGGGCATGGTGTTGCAGAACTGTAATCCCAACACTCGTGAGGCTGAGGCAGGAAGATTGCTGTGAATTCAAAGCCAGCCTGAGTTGAGTTCAAGGCCAGCCTGGACTACATACTGAGTCCCTGTCTCAAAAAAACAAAACACCCACACACACACACCAAGCCATACTGTTGGTACAGGCTGAACTGAGTATCCCTGATAGTCAAAAATAGCATCTAGGTCAAAGTCTGAAGCCCTAGCACTTTAGAATGTGGCCATATTTAGAGTTAGAGTCTTTATGAGGGCTGTTAAATTAAACTGAGGTCTTAGGGAAAGTCCTAACCCAGTATTTCTGGTGTCCTTATGATAAGAAGATTTGGACCCAGACACATCCCGAAGGACACGTGAGGACACAGAGAGAAGGCAACATTCGCAAGCCAAGGAGAGAGGCCTGCGAGACCAAGTCCTGCCTGCTCCTTGGTCTCCAGCCCAGACTCCAGAACCAGGTGACAACAAACTGCTCTTGTTTCAGCCACCCAGCCTATGGCCCTTTGTTACAGCAGCCCTAGCAAAGGAATACAGTCACAATGCACACTTTGGTTTTATTTATTTAACAAATATGTCCATAGAGCTCACCGTGTGCCAGGCACACTTCTAAGTCCAGTACTTTAAAAATAGAATCGAATCCTCATAACAAGCCCACAGGGCAGGGACCACTGTTCTCTCTTTAGGGATGGGGTCACCAAGGCCGGGAGAGATCAAGTGACCTGCCCTCCTCCCTGAGTGGGGACTGGGCGCGGGGCCTGGGCAGTCTGGCTCCAGCCTACCCAACCTCACTCTGTGTCTCTCCAGTGTGGCCTGCTGGGGCTTCACGACACAGGCTCAGACTTGTCTGCCGGGGTTGTGTATATGCCTCTCAAATCGAATACCATACTGTCCCTCACTGCCAGGAAGATAGAAATCACATTTCATCAGGTTTTTCTAGATGTGTAAGCTCACATCAAGGAAAAATTTTTTTTTTTTTTTTTTGCAAGAATCCTAGATATTTCCAGGATTCCTGTAAAATCCCTGCTGGTCCTTCCAGAGAGAACCCTGCAGTCTCCAGCTTTGGGTGACAATTTCCATTTCTTACCCAGCAGCATTCCACAGAGGCATGAGGGGGTGATGTTGTCTTCTCTGCTGACCATACAGATAATTGGAGCTACACAGAGCCCAAGAGCTGCGGAGAGGACCGGGCTCTGCAGCCATCCAGGGCACCAGGATGCAGAGGGCTGTGCTGTCTGCATCTTGGGCCACAGTGGATAGCTTTGGGGTCTCGAGAGGGATCTCAGAATGCAAAACACATCTTCTACAAAATCAGCCAGAGATGCCCAAATATTCTAGAACATGAGCAAAACAAAATCACTGCAGGGAAGGAGGGAGCCCTTTATCCCCAGCCAGGACACGCAAGGGTCTTGAAGATTAGTGTTGTCTTATGGTGTTTTCCATGAGAAGCACCGAAGCTGGACCCCAGATCAGTGCAGAGAGTTATTCCTTTCTAAGCATGAAAGGGAAGGAAAGGACTCAGCCTTGCTCAAACACACCACACTGCGGGCCTCCCACACCTGCCCCAAAAGCCTCAGCACCCAGGCTTGGTTTATACTGGTTCTTTGCTCAGTGCCAGAGGTACACCTCTCTCCTTTCCGCTTTCAGCTGACTTGTCGCTTTTATAGAGTTGACCGTGGGAGGCCAAGGTGGTACCAGCAGAAGTGGGGACTGCAATGGACCAACATGCCCAGGGTTGGGACACAGAGCACAGGGAGGGCCTTCTCACTGGACATGACTGGACATGCATTGGATGTCCACAAGTAGCCTCTTGGCTTTGCTCGAGAGGAGGTGCTGGGGCCCTGATACAATGAACACCCTGACAGAAGGCCAATGACAGACCTGCTCCCCTGGGCCTGGGGACAAAAGCAAAGTCCATTCTAGAGGGAGGCAGTGATCTGCCAGCTCATCTAGCCCCTTCCTCCACATCCACTCCAGCGCTTGGCTTCCCAAAGATGCCCTCCATGGGTTTCTGGCTTGCTCTGAGAGGAAGCACTGGCACCTCTTTTCCCACATTATCTCTGGCATTTTGTTTGGCCCCAGTCCCAAGATTTCATGGCGGAGTCATGGGAGGCCAATGTGTTGGCAGGTCTCTCCCAGTGATCCGGGAGCCAGCTCTGCCCCAGGTGTTCTAACGAGGACATGTCCTGCAGGGGGCCGGCTTAGAACATCTGAGAACAAAAGGAGAAAAACATTATGAAACATGATTTCTGCCTGCATGTTAGATAGGAAGGAAACACCTTTGTCAGAGAGCAGGTCTCGACCTGCGTATGTCTTGGTGCCTGAGGAAAGGGTGCCAGGAGATGAGCAGCGGTGGTGGTGCCGATGAGGACAGAGGGGGGCCAAGGGGCGAGGTGCAAGAGGAGGTTGGAGAATTTCTAAGGGAGCCTGCCTGGTTCCAGAAAAGCAGCAGGGTGTTGATGTGCCTTCAGTGACAGCTGTCGGCACCAGCCAAAGCCACAGCAGGGGCATAACACAGGTCCTTTGGGTCCAGTCTGTTCAACTCAGGCAAACCCAAGAAGCAGTGTCAGATTCACCCTCTCCAGGAGAGGACATTTCATAGGAAGCCAGGAAACCGATTCTTCGGCAAAGCTTTGGAGCCTGGAAAATCCTAGGAGATATTGCTGGAATGTAGAGTTCTAGGTGAGGTCAGGGCTGGGTTTGCTTCTTCTCTGGGTGGGTGAAGCCCAAGGAAAGCTCTGGAGAACTTAGTCCTTCATGTGTGCTGAGGGCCAAGGGAAACGTTGCCCTCCTCAACGGACACCCTGCCCCACCACCACTGCCACTACACTGAAGGTCTTTATCACTCTTCGAGGGAGATATCAGGACAACCTGGCAGGCAGATTTCTGCTCCTTTGGGTCTCCCGAACTCGAATAGCAGCATTGCTAGTTTATCATTTCTAGTGAACTCAGGCCATACCTGCTGCGCAGGATTTCCAGGCAAAATGATTTGCTATAAGAAACTGTCAATTGCTTGTCTGCCTTGGTGACTCCAAGGAGATTGACAAAGACCAGAGATATGAAAGGAAAATATTTGTGAAGTCAAATCAGAATTCCTGCTCCCTTGACTTGGCATCACTCTTAGCTTACCTGAGAAATGCTGAGACTCTTATTCAAGCTCACTCAATGCCTTTCCATGATGGGTACTTGTGTCAGTAGATATTTGTTTGCTATGTGTTTAATTAATTAGTTTATTATAGATAGACCATGAGTATATGGGAAGCGAACCAACTTGCTCATACTTTTTGATCAGAAATGGTTTCAACCTACCACAGACAATACACAATTCCCACAGTGCAGGACATTACATGAAAGGACCACAGAAATTTCCTGATCATTGTTTTAGTACGTTGGGCCCAACTAGAGCTCCTAAAAAGGTCTTATCAGGTTATTCCTTTAAAAAAAAAACCTGAAATCGATAAAAATGTCTACATATTTTCTCACTCAGGCTAACTCATGCTGGTGAAATTATGCTGCTGGATTGCATAACTGAATTAGGAACTGGGAATACCAGAAACCCACTTGAGGTTGGAAGCACAGTGAAGTTAAAATAACTGTGGTCACCAAGTATTGAGTCAAGAAAATCTCCGGGTTCATGGGTGATGTGGAGAAAATGTAAAAGGAGTTCAGGGGGTGTATGGGAGGGTAGAGACGGCTGAGAGTCCAGAGATGGAGCTTTGCCATTGCCTACCTTGGAGTACGACTGCAGAATTCATTCTGCGCATCATCTATAGGATGAGGCATTTGGAGTAGATGATCTCTAACGCCCCTCTCATGACTTAATCTGTGAAGTAGGTGAAATTGGTTTAGGGTATGTTGTCTTTCATCAGTGGTACTTTGTTGTTGTTGTTATTTACAAGTGATTTAACTAAATTAAAATTTGTACTATATTAGAATGCTTGGGATTTTTTTTCAGCAGCTCTTCCAATCCCTGTGTTCAGCTCAGTTAACCAGGCTATTTAAGTAGTTCAGAACTACAAACCTGCTGTTGGAATTAATGCCACAAACAGAGCTAACCATCAAAATACTTGGATGGAGATCTTAAAGAAAAGAATGAAGATATAGACTACTAGTCTAAGTTTTAGTGGCAAATGTCAGAGCTATGGGGTTTGTTGTTGTTGTTGTTGTTGTTGTTGTTTTGAGACAGGATCTTGCTATGTTGCTCAGGCTGGCCTCAAACTCTTGAGCTCAAGAGATCATCCTTCCTCAGCCTCCCAAATAGCTGGGATGACAGGCATGTACTACCATATGAAAGAGTCAGAGAATTTAAAGAAAGCCAAAGTGGGAAAATATTCATAACTATTCCTTTCTTTTATAACATAAAACATTGGCTTAAAAAGAATAAAGAAACATTGAGGATAATAAAAACAAATAGTTCTAACACTGAAAAATAAAGTAACATAAAAAAAAATCCTGTTCATCAAGTATGTGCAGATGTAAAACCTCTTGGATAAAAGTGCTGCACAGTGATCCCCCCTTATCCATGATTTCACTTTTCACCATTTCAGTTACCCATGGGTCACCTATGGCCCAAAAAATCAAATGAGAAGTTCCAGAAAAACAGAATTTGTGCTTTAAATTGTATGCTGTTCTAAGGAGCCGGATGAAATAGGTCTCAGTTTACTCTGTCCTGCCAGGGAGAGGAATCTTCCCTTTGTTCAGTGTATCCACCTGTATGTGCTACCTGCCCATTAGTCATTTTGAAGCCATTGAAGTTGGCAGGCTGAGTATTAGAGTAGCATAGTGCTGCTGCTCAAGTGATACTTATTATACTTAATCATGGCGCCAAGCCCAAAAGTAGTGATGCTGGCAATTCAGATGCACCAAAGAGAAGCCATAAATTGCTTCCTTTAAGTGAAAAGGTAAAAGTACTACATTTTGAGAGAGAGAGAGAAGCCATATTCACATAATTTTCACTACAGTATTTTGTTATAATTTTTCTATTTTATTATTCTTGTTGTTAATCTCTTATGCTTAATTTATAAATTAAGCTTTATTCTAAGTAGGTACAAGAAAAAACATATAAGTAGGGTTTAGTACTATCCAGAGTTTCACAAACCAATTGGGGGTCTTGGAATATACCTCCTGCAAATAGGAGGGTGAACACTGTAATCTGTTTCTTGAGAATTTTTTTTTTTTTTGTACTGGGGATTGAACTCGGGACCTTGCGCATGCGAGGCAGGCACAACAACCACTGAGCTAAATCCCCGGCCCTCACTGTAATCTATTTCTAAAGATCTAATTTTTATGACTTCATCTAGTAAACTTCAAAATCTCCACTCAAAGAAGGAATCCTATAGGAAATGTGACAATCAAGAAGCTGAAGTAGAAGAGGGTCAGATGGAGGTGTTATACTGTCATGTAGCACAAATACTCATATCGTGGAACTGGGAATGACTCATACCAGCCAGACTAGAGGGCTCAGGAGAAACTCATTTCTGCCTCTCCTCAAAACAGATCCTGATGTTGGTACTTGAGATGTTTTTTTAAGTTATATGGAAAAATGTTTAAGTGCTTTTCAGTTTTGTTTTGGTTGAGTTCTACTGTATTTGAATATTATTATAGTTTTTTTTTCCTTGCATTGTTCTTCTTTGAATGGTTTTAATTTCTGTATGTGTGTGTGTTTGATAATAAAGTTATTTAAAAAAAAAAAAAACAGACCCTGAGAAGGAGAGCTACTTGCAGAAGGCTTGCTGGGCTGACAACGCTCTCTGGAGCAACACCTTGAGGGGGTGAGGGCAGCCATACAGCTGCAACAGAGGCCTCAGCCAGGCCTTCAGAGGGTTCTGGAACTGGGATGGCCTTGCAACCTTATCTCAAGCAAAGGCAGGGAGGCTGGGCCTTTGTACTCCCACATCCACAGGTCCCTAGATATGAGCTGCCTGCGAAGCGGGTGGGGAAGACAGGTGGCTTCAGAGGCATCAGTTCCCTGAGGCTGACACCACAGAGAGCTCAGCTGTGGATTTAGGCACCCAGTGCTGTCAGCAGCTGGCACAAAGAGTGTCTCCGTCCAGAAGTGGGGCCTGCACCACAGCTGCTGTTAATTCCTCAGTACGAGGAATGTATAAAATACTGTATACCGTAGTAATGACACCTCAACTAATAAGAGCTCAGCTCCCAAGCAGCCCCACCTATTTGGAACACATTTCCCCAGAAGAAACTAGATAAAAATATCTTCAAGCAGATGATAGATATCACCAAGTCTATGCTCCAAAGCTAATCAACTTCATTCATCGTCTCTGTCCAAGAAACCTGGCTGTTAACAGTTCAACTCAAAATCAATTAAGAAAGATATTTTGAAACCTCTCAATAACAGAAAGCTGGGACTACTAACAATGAATGTATCTGTGAGCAAAGAGCCAAAGGAAATGCCATGAGGTAGGGGGAAAAAAATCCTAGAACTTTAAAGGGTTTAGGATCTGGAACCATTTAGTGAGGAACACGTCTCCTAGCATCTCAGTGGCCTGAGGGCACCCTGGCATGACAGTTCATCACTGAGACTGATATTTATACCATGTCCCCAGGAAAACTGTCCTCTACGAAAATAATTTCCAGAATGATTTCCTTCCAAGATAGTTCATTTCTTTTAAGGTGCTGGGATTGAACCCAGGCCCCCAAGCATGCATTCTAAGCCACACTCCCACCCCAGAGTAGCTAGTCTTTAAAAGCCTGACTCCCTCTCCACAACCATCCAGGAAACTTGGCTATCAGGCTGCACCCTATCTGCAGGGCCTGGAGAGCCAGTGTTCACTGTATGCATAGATGTGGAAGTTAGAGGTTAATGGGCATGGCTTCAACCAAGGCTTTAGGAGGTAGATGTCCACACCGCAGACCTATGGTGGTGCCTCTATATCCTGTTTCTTTCCTTCCTCAATAAGGTCCCCCAGGGAGCATACTTGATAAGCTAGAAACCAAGCATACATTCTTCCAGGTGAATGAGACAGGTCAAGTGCAAGGAATTCAGGGCATTGCTCTACCTCACCCGCATCTCAGCTAACTAGGCTCAGAAAAGCTTGCTGCAGCGGGTAGCTCTGCAAGCACTCTGTCAAAGGTGAATATTCAGGGCAGAGGGAGTAGAGGGACCAGGGTATGTGCAGCTCTCTGACCAGCCCTCAAAGCTGTGACTGCTGCAGGCCTGAGCAGCTGCTGCCTTCCAACCACCTCACCGGCATGAGAGGAGAAAGTATTCCTGAAAATTACCCAACTGCACAGGCAAAGAAATTACATTGTGTGTGCGTGTGTGTGTGTGTAACGCTGAATCATTCTGATGCTCACAGCCAGAAGTTTATGCAATTGCTCTTTTTATCACTACAAGATATTTAGTAATTGTGGGCACTCCTCTTATTTCAATAGCTTCACAGAAGGATTGTTGACACCTTAGTTAAGCCAGTGGACACACGCCACTTTTTTCCATTCATAAAGTTGAAGAACCAGAACACACTGAAAACCTGGAAGAAGCCTTCAAAGGATTGTACTTTAAAACATTCTTTTAAATCCTGAAATCTTTCTAACATTCTTATAAGACCTTTGTGCTATGAAAACAGGAATCTTCTTTTGCTAAGTGTTTAAAACCCAGCCTTTCTCTTGCCTCCCTTCACCAAACATTCTTTGTCCTTGGTCAGATCTCCTGGCTTCTGTGACATTTTGACATCTGCAGAGCAGGCTGGGTCTTCAGTGTGAAAAGCATCACACACTCTATACCCTGGTACCCTCTCTGCTAACTAAACCCATCCTAGTTTTCCAGGTGATAGCTCTGCTTGTACTGAGTCTGGAATGCAGTACCAAGAATACCATGGGCCCTAGAAAGAGGGTAAAATGGTGATAACAATTTGTTTCATTTACTTATTTTCTGCACTGGGTTACTTAACATCTCATGTAGTGCTCTGCAGACATAACACAAGCTAACTTAAATCATAGATTCTCATACTTAACAGAGACTCAGTTTCACAAGAATCCTAATGGTTAATTCTTTACTCAGATAAAACATCTAGTATGTTATAAGCCTTGGAGAACAGGCTGTCTATGAGAAAAATGTATATGAAATTTCGGAGGCGAGCTCATACAATTAACTCTGTCCCCATGATTAACAAGATCAAAATACAAACATAAACCAAGGGAGGAAATTGGCCATAATCCTAAACCAGAACCTTATACTTTTATAAAGAAACACCTTATTTCCTCTATGAAATGATAAACAAAAATGAATATGCCTGACCTTGATAGCAGAGTTGGATGACTTATTTCTTTTTCTTTTGGTACTGAGGATTGAACTCCCGGTCCTTGCACTTGCAGAGCAGGTGGCGGAACCACTGAGCTAAATCCCCAGTCCTGGATGACATTTCTAATATCACCAGAGCAGCCTGCAGCTTTATTATTTCTGCTTGGTAAAGTAAGGCAGATCGGACCAGTCTGTGTCCCTAACTTTCTGTGTTGGAGGAATACAGCTAGTGCTACAGCTGGTGGCACTGCCAGTGGTGTTAATGATTAATTGAAGGCCCATTATGAAAGTTTAATTTCCAGATTATGCATGGCCTGGGCAGAAAAATGGCCCTTAAATTAATCTGGCAACATGACTAAGAGTATTCTTGTTTAAGGTGAGACACTGAAGCTTCCCCAAGCTGTAGGAGATCACTACTGGCAATCTATTTGACTTATTTCATCCACTCATTCATTCTTACTTTACCTAGAAACTGCCCTTGTTCCATGCCTTTACAGTTCTGCTTTCAGCATGACACAATGACTGGAACCAATTTGATCTCCCACTGGAAATAGCTAGAAAAGGGATGAAATGTATGAAAAGTTTCCAGACTTGGCACAACAGAGAGACAGGACTGTGACCCTTCAGAGAAGCAGCAACAAGCCAGGTCAGCCCTGTGACCAGCCCCGCTGTCCAGACCACCATCTGGGGAAGGGGAGCCCAGGCAGACGGTGGGATCTCACTAGGGGTGGAGATAGAGATTAGCATTCTGGGAGGCTAAGGGGTTGGGACTGGTGGAACAGAGGAATGGTAAGGATGGAGCTACCAAGGAAAAGCTCCAGAAATTCACACGAATCCCTCCTTCATCTCTAGCTGAATAATAACAGATGAGGTTGCACAAGGCAGGGAGAATACAACTCCTAGGGAAGATGCAAGTCTCAGAGAGCTACAAGTCAAGCAATTCAAGAGCCCAGACAATGCTAGGAGAGGTTCAAGCATAGAGCATTTAGTAGAAGCCTTGGAAGGACAGAACCATTGATTAAGCTTACTCTATATCTATACAACAAAATTTAAAAACAACCCTTGAAAGGACCAGACTGATACCAAGCATTTAAAAGCCTGCCAAAAAGCCCCATAATACTCATTGAAGGAAGACAACAAAATCTAAACAACCAACACAAAAAACATTAGAATATCCAGTATCTCTAATAAAAAAACTGCTAGACTTGAGAAGTGGAAAACGTAATCCGTATGTAATACAAATCAGTCAATAGAGATATCCTATCCTCAAAATATTACAGATGATGGAACTGTCAGACAAAAACTTTAAGGACCATTGTAAATGTGTTCAAGGATTTAAATAAAATATAAAAACAATAAAGATGAAACTGAAAATATATAAAAGAGCTGAATGGGCATTTAAGAGCTGAAAAATATAACATCTGATATGAAAAATTCCCTGGATAAGATTAACAGTACTTTAGATAATGAAAATCTCATCAGGAAACTTGAAGCTACCTATAGAAATTATGTAATCTAAACATAAAATAAAAAATTGGGAAAAATGGACAGAAGACACTGTGACTTGTATGACAATATAAGTGGTCTAACATAAAGATTTAGTGATCTGGTATTAAGTGATCAAATGTCCAAAAGAAGAATGGACAGAAAAAAATATATGTGATGAAATAAAGGCCAATTTCCCCCCAAATTTGATAAACAAAGCCAATAAAACCCACAAATCCAAAAGGTTCAATGAATCCTAACCAAGACAAACACAAAGGAAGCCACATTAAAACATATAATCAGTTTGATGAAAACAAGTTATAAAGAGAACATGTTTAAAGTAACCAGAGAAAAAAGACACATTTCAATACATAGGAAATGAGATAAAAATGACTTCTGACTTGTCTTCAGAAACCATGCAAAATCCAAGATAATTTTTAAATGCTGAAATAAAAAAATATCCAGTGAAAATTACTAACAGACCAACAGTGCAAGAAATGCTAGAAGAAGTTGCTCAGGTTGTTCCTGGTAAGTTAGACCCGTTATTATTTTGTAGTAACTCACTTTACCTAATTCTCCCATATCCTTATGTTCCAGTTTTGTCTCCATTCAAAAGAATATAATTACATATTTTTTTAAGAAAAGGATCTGTTTTCATTTATCCATTTATATTTAGTGTAATGAACGTTACATTTGGATTCATTTCTATTATGTATGTTGTACTTTCTATTTGTTTAGCTTTTCTTTGTTTCATCATCAGATTACGGAAATTCCTTTATATTCTTAGTTTGTAATAACTTTCTATCTTGAATTGGAATTTTACTTTTTAAAGATTTTTTTTGAATTTTTGAGACGATCCTATTATTTTATCCAATTAGTCTGTTAGTGTAGTGGATAAACTAATTTTCTAATGTTAAGCTAGCCTCTGAAATATTATGACTGTTAAAAAAAATATGTACAAGGAACTCTCCTTTTCTATTGTCATACAGGAATGTAAAAATAATTATGGAAGTTGAAACCATGCAAAGCAATCTTAATCCATGGGGGAAAAGTCACAATTTTTCTGTGATCTTTAAAATTTTTTGTCAAAACCTTAAAAACTCTCTTACTGTCTGTTATAAACATATAGAGAGGGCTGAGGATTTAGCTCAGTGGCACAGTGCCTGCCTGGCAAGCACAAGATCCTGAGTTCAATCCCTGGTAGCAAAAAAACAAAACAAAACAAAACAACAACAACAAAAATATAGAGAAATGAAAAGAGTTATTCATGCTAAAGGGAAATGGTATCAGAGAAAACTCTAGGTCTACTAAATTTTTCTTTTTTATATCTTTATAGATCATTTACGCCCAGCATGGTGGCACATACCTGTAATCCCAGCACTTGGGAGGCTAAAGTAGGAGGATCACCGGAGTTAGAGGCCAATTTAGGCTATATAGTGAGTATAAGGCCAGCCTAAACTACAAAGTGAGACTTTGTCTCAAAAAAAAACAAAAATAAAAAATAAAAATTACTGTTTTAAACAAATATAATAGTGTATCGAGGGATTTAATCCACGTATATAGAATTAAAAGTAACAACAATAATACAAAAGTAGGAAGGAGAAATAGCTTTTTTTGCATCTCAATTTTATAATTAAAATGCGGTAAAACATACATATTTGACATAGAATTTCCATTTAACCATTTAAAGTGTGAAATTCAGTGTCATTAAGAAATTCACAGTGCTGAGAACCCACTACTCTATTTCCAAATTTTGCCATTTTATGTACCAAGCAGAAATTCTGGCCCATGGAAAGTAAGTGTTTTGAACTGATTCAAGACGTTGAGGCAGCCATGACAGCACAACAAAAGACATTCACAAGGAAGTGTCAAACCATTTTCCACAGTGGCTACACCATTTTAAACTCTCTCTGGGTTTGAACGTCTCCATATTCATGCCAACAGTTGTTCTGTCTCTGTCTTTCTCTCTGCCTTTCTCTAATAGCCAGCAAAGTAGTATCTCCTTGTGGTTTTGATGTACATTTCCCTAATCACTAATAATGTTGAACATCGTATGTGCTTATTGGTCATTTGTGTATTTCTTTGGAGAGACGTCGTCTATTCAAGTCACTTGCCCGGTTTTCAATCAGGTTGTCTTTTTTGCTATCGAGTTGAAGAGGTTCCTTACATATATTCTGGATATTAAACCTTTATTATATATGTGATTTACAATATTTACTCCATTCTGTGAGTTATCTTTTCACTCTCTTGATAGTACCTTTTGATGCACAAAAGCTATTCATTTCAGTGGAGTCCAATCTATCAATTTTTTATTTTGTTGCCTGTGGTTTGGGTATCATACTTGAGGAAGACATTGCCAAAACCAAGGCCATGAAAATTTGCTCCTATATTTTCTTCCAGTTTTACAGTTTTACCTCTTAAATAAGTTAGGAATCCAGCTTCACTACTGCATGCAGATATTCAGTTTTCCCAACACTTACGTTGAAAAAATTGTCCTTTCACCATCAAGTGGCCTTGACATTCTTGTCCAATATTAATTGGCCATAGGACTGGAGATGTAGTACAGCAGTAAAGTCCTTGCCTTATATGTGTAAAGCCCTACATTTGATGCCCAGCTCTGAAAGCCACAAAAAGGAATTAACCATTGATGTGAAAGTTTATTTTTGAGCTCTCAATTCTAATCTATTAATCACTATATCTTTCCCTGTACCAGTACCACACTGTTTTGATTTTATAGCTTTATAGTAAGTTTTGAATAGGGAAATTGTGAGTTCTTCAGATTTGCTCCCTCTCAAGACTCCTTGAGCAAACGCAAATGGGGTTCCTTGAAATTCCCTGTGAATTTTAAGACACATTATTCACTTATGCAAAACACATGCTTGAGATTTGGATATTTAAATCTGCAAGTCATTCTGGACAGTATCATCACCTTAACAAAATTAAGTCTTCCAATCCATGAACATTAGAGGCTTTCCCATTTATTTATATCTTCTTTAATTTATTTAAGCATCATTTTATAGTTTTTACTTGACAAAACTCGTGTCTGCTTCATTATATTTATTTCTAAGTGTTTTATTTTTAATGCTGTTAAAAACAGGGCCTTTGCACTGAGCTATATCCCTAGATCTTTTTTTATTTTTTATTTCGAGACTAAGTCAGTAAGAACTTGAGCTCCTCCTGCCTCAGCCTCCCATAGTGCTGAGATTATAGGCATGTGCCATCACGCCTAGCTGAACTGTTTTCTTAATTTGATTTTTGCCTGATGATTTTGTATCCTCCAACTTTGCTGAATTTATTAGATTCAACCAGTTTGGGGGGTTTTGTTTTGTCTTTTCAGTACTGGGGATTGAACCACCAGGGGAGCATTGAGCTTTATCTCCAGGCTTTTTAAATTTTTATTTGGAGACAAAGTCTCACTAAGTAGCTCAGGCTAGCCTCAAATTTTCAGTCCTCCTGCCTCAGTCTCCTGAGTAGTTGGGCTTACAGGTGTGTACCACCACACCTGGCATTTTTTTTAGAGGGTATCCTTCAGTTTTTCTATATATATGATCATGTTGTCTGAAAATAAGATCATTTTGTTTCTTTCCAAGCTTGATATTTTAAGTTCCTTCTCTTACCTAATTTTTCTGGCTAAGACTTCTTGTACTATGTTGAAAAGAGATGGCAAAAATTGGTACCCTTGTACTATTCGATCTCAGGAGAAAAGCTTTCAGTCTTTCACTGTTTAGTATGACGCTAGCTGTGGATTTCACATACATGAACTTTATTGTGTTGAGGAGGAGTCATTTTATTACTAGTTTATTCTGTCTTTTTATCATGAAAGGGTGTTGAATTTTGTTGAGTGCCTTTTCTGTGTTGTGGATTGTATGGTTTTTCTTTC